>NC_045543.1:146715746-146753813 GCF_009769535.1 Thamnophis elegans | reverse complement strand
GTGAGTTTGAGTTTGAGTTTATTGATCTTGTATGCCACCCACTCCCGAAGGACTCCGGGCGGCTTACAATAAACAAGGGAAGGGGATAAATAAACAAGACAACACCTTAAAATACGCAACATTCACAGTTACTGTGGGGCTGGATATTTCACAAGCCCCCTTGGCCTGCTGGAACAGCCAGGACTTGGTGGCTTTGCGGAAGGCCGGGAGGGTAGTAAGGGTCCGGATCTCAACAGGGAGCTCGTTCCAGAGGGCCGGAGCTGCGACAGAGAAGGCTCTCCCCCGGGGAGTCGCCAGCCGACATTGGCTGGCAGATGGAATCCGGAGGAGACCTAACCAGTGAGATCTAATCGGTCTATGGGAGGTAATCGGCAGGAGGCGGTCTCTCAGGTACCCAGGTCCGGTGCCATGTAGGGCTTTATAGGTGACGACCAGCACCTTGAAGCGGGTCCAGAGACTAATGGGTAGCCAGTGCAGCTCGCGGAGGATAGGTGTAACGTGGGTGTATCTGGGTGCACCCACAATCGCTCGCGCGGCCGTGTTCTGGACTAACTGAAGTCTTTGAACACTCTTTAAGGGTAGCCCCATGTAGAGCGTGTTACAGTTATCATCTGCCTTCAAAGTCAGACATCAGTGAGGCACACGAACAGCTGGAGCCTCTTCCCAGTGTGGGCATGCGCAGAGTTTCCAGATGACGTGAACAGCCGAAGAACAGGAGTCGACTTGGGAGGAAGGCCAGATGATGAATGGCCCGCTCCCAGAGGGAATAAAAGAGGAGTGAAAGGGGAGTGGAGTTTGCAGGAGACAATTACTTTGCTTAATTGGTTCGTGACTCTCTGAGACTCCTTGCCAAGTTTTGCAGAGATCGGCCTGGCAGCTCTCCAAGCCAGATAAGGTCTGTGACTGTAAATCCTCCCTCAAAAGACTTTGCTGGATGTGAAGGAGCAGAATTCACAGTAAATTAATAAAAGGGGACCAGGAGTTTGTTTCATGCTCTTGGGAAACCTTGGTCAGAACAATGCCAAGAACTTCAGTGCACTCCTCCCCCTCCTCCCCCTCCCCCTCCTCCTCCTCCTCCTCCTCCTCCTCCTCCTCCTCCTCCTTGCAAATCTCACTCCCTTCTAGCACTGATGACATTACTTAGTCAGATAATGAAATGTCTGCAAAGAAACCCCACCAACTCAGAGAGCATCAGGGACCCCACATGCTATTCTTTGCAATTACATGAGTGGACCCCCAAAGCAGTCCTGGGAATAGGAATATTTCTGCTTTCTCCATCTCTGCCTTGCTCCATCACTCTTTGGAGATGAAAAGAATGAGCTGTGTGAATCAGGAAATCAGCAAAGGTCAAAGAGATAAGCAAACACGGACTCCTCTTCAAAGCAAGCCATCTCTGAATTGGAGGATTTGGCATCTGAGAGAAATCTGGACTCCTAAAGTTATTAAAATGTATTAAAGGGAATTATCTGGTGACTTTGCAAGTTATGATTAGAATATCACAAAAAAAAAAAATAGAAGGGGAAATCTGAGGATTGAGAAAGTTAATTTATCCAGGCGCTGGAATCTCAAGAAGCGTTATGCATTTTTATTGCCTTCGGTATTAAATATCCAGCATTTTCCTCCCCACTTAAGCGAAGGGCTCAACTCCTTTCGTCCAAATTCCCTTGTTGATTTCCGCATTCACATTGCTATGCATTTGCTAATTAGATAGATGTCACTGCTTGAAACAATTAAGAAGCCTCTGGGGGTGGGCGAGAAATATAGAATATTCATGGCTCCCCTGATATGGATAACAGTAGAGATACTGACCAGAAAAATGGGGAATAAGAGAATTGTTTTGAAGATCCAGGAGGAAGTTTTGTGAACATGACTTGGGGTAGTTCAGTTGTGGGAATGGACTGTGTGTCAGGCCTGCAAGAATCTTTTCGTTAGGATCTTTGGCCTACCACGCTACCTGTTATTCTGCTATGTATTTTCTATGGTGGGAAAATGGGAGGGGGGATTGTACGGAGTTAGATGCAATGTAGCCATAACAACATTCTTTCTAGAAAGCCAAGGTCATCTTTTGTCTCTGCACCTGGCTGGAATTGAATGGGTGGAGATGCCAGCATGGCAGTGGGAGATTGGACCCTGTGATGGACTTGTGGGTGTGGAGGCAAGATCTTGAACTTTCAACTGGGTGGGGAAAACCGGGAAGCTTTCAGATTTGGATTTCCCCAGATGGGCCAACATGGCTCTCTTAATAAATTGAGCAATATTATGCCTTGGAATCTGATTTACTTTTGGATGCTATTTGGAAGTCTGACACTATGATGTGGAAACCTGTGCTGTATTGCATCTTAGGCAGATGTGTTAACCATTAAGCCACAAGGTTCTTCTCCTTATCAGCTGAACCAGGAAGAAGCAGTGAACTTCCTCCCATATTTGGGCATACCAGGGGTTGTGACTTTAAAATACATACCTTTCTGCAATACAGCACAGGTTCTAATCCCAGTAAGGGTATGGCTAGCTGATGAGAGCTAAATAGCTTGAAATAGATCTATACTAGTCTCCCTTTATTTATTTATCAGCACAAATACAACACAAATGTAACAAAGGCAACAGTAAAAATATTGGGTTTCTGTCTGGATGGTCTCTTGTGACGAGCCGATGGACAGAGAATGGAAGCAGTGAACTTCCTCCCATATTTGGGAATACCAGGGGTTGTGACTTTAAAATATATACCTTTCTCCCTGGTTCAGCTGATAAGGAGAAGAACCCTGTGGCTTAATGGTTAACACTTCTGCCTAAGATGCAATACAGCACAGGTTTTAATCCCAGTAAGGGTATGGCTAGCTGATGAGAGCTAAATAGCTCTAAATAGTCTCCCTTTATTTATTTATCAGCGCGCGCGCACGCACACACACACACACACACACACATATATATATATATCTTCTCCATGGAAATGTTATTTCCATGAAAAATTTGTCATGATTGTCCTAAAAGAGATCCTCAGAGGAGCTTTTTTTTCTTTTTTGAACTCTTCCAGAAAAGGAAGAAAAGACAGTGAGAACAATTAACCAGTGGAACAGCTTGCCTCAAAAACTTGTGAAGCATCACTGAAGGTTTTTAAGAAGAGACTGGACAGTCACTTATATGAAATGATCTGGGGTCTCCTGCTTGAACAGGGGTTGGACTATGAGCCCTCTGAGGTCTCTTCCAGCTCCATTTTGATTCAGAAGGGCTCTTGCATTCCTAATGAGTCGTGGTGGTGCAGTGGTTAGAGTACAGTACTGAAAGCTACTTCTGCTGACTGCTGGCTGTCCGTAGTTTGGCAATTCGAGTCTCACCACTCAAGGTTGACTTGTCAAGAGTTCGTTGCATAAACTCAAATCCAGAAGAACACACAGATAATTGACGTAGCAGGATTCACTAACTTCTTTATATACATAAGAATAGATGAATAAATGTATACTATCAACAGGTGGTTCTTAAATAAACACATGGCAGGTGAGTTACAGGCAAACACAAGCAGTTAGCTTCATTTCAGCAGACAAGCCCAGGCAGACTGCTAGTTTACTTCTCAGAGCAGCAGACTGCTTCGGTTTCTGTTTCAATTCTCTGCACAGACTCAGAGCTGTTTCAGCTCCCATTGGCTGACTTAGTTGCTATGCCTATTCATTGGCTGAGCTCATTCCCATGTCTCTCCCAGTCATGAATATTTTTACATGACTCTGCCTTCCATCCCCCTGAGGTTGGAAATGTGGACCCAGATTGTTGGGGGCAAGAGGCTGACTTTGTAACAGCTTAGAGGGGGTTGTAAGGCACTGTGAAGTGGTATATAAGTCTAAGTGCTATCGCTATTGCTAACAGCGAGGAGGTTGAGAACAGAGCGTTGTGGTATTCCTTCTTGAAAACTCTCCCAGCAGAAGCTGCCAAGCCATCTATCTGAGATCCAGATGTTGTGGGTGCTTCCACAACATCTGGAGATTTTTAAGAAGAGGTTGGACAACCATTTGTCAGAAATGGTATAGGGTTTCCTGTCTGAACAGGGGGTTGGATTAGAAGATACACAGGGTCCCTTCCAAGTCTGCTATTCTGTTATTCTGTTAATCAAGGAGATAAATAACTTAGAACTAAGGAGACAATTCCCGACAGTGAGAACAAATAATCAGTAGAACCATTAAAGCTTGAGCTAGTCTACTTTACATAATAAAGGTAGTATTAGCCTTCCATAGAAACTCACCACATGGCATCTGGAAACTCAATCAAACTTGGGACTCAAAACAGAACCTAGATAGTTGCCCCTGCATGTCCCCATGGAGTCGGACAACCAATCAGAATACATTTCTTACACAGGAACAGGAAACAAAGAGGTGGGGCTGAACAGTTTATAAAAATCCCAGCAAGCCCCTCCTTCTGTCTCTTTCCTTCTTCACCCAACATAGAAGCATGTGATCACCTTTTCTGTTCAGGGCTCAAGCCATGTGGTCCTGTCCACCATTAAACCATTTTTCCAAGCAGCCTCCATGTCTCCAGCGTCTTCCCCCCCCCACTTGGAGCTGAACCCAGAAGGACATTTCTTCCAACAATCTCCTGCTTGGGCAGGGGGATGGACTGGAAGACCTCCAAGGTCCCTTCCACCTCTGTCATTCTGTTATTCGGAATAAATGGGGGCACTGTGAACCTGGAGCAGCCACATGGCGTAATGTGATGTTGGGGAGCTGGTCATTATGCCAGATCGGTGAGCGATAATGACAGACAGTGAACTGAAGCATCTTAATTAAAGTTGGAATGTGGCTCGAATGCAAGGGGAGAAATTAGCAGCTGAAGCATGGCTCCTGGGTGACCGTTGATGTTAATCAATTGAGTCTCTCTTCCTAGATGGGCTTTATGAAAAATGAAAGAGAAGGGCAACGGCCAGGAACACCGACTGCCCAGTGAATCAATCCGACTCCTGGCAAACAAGAGAACATAAGATGGCAAAGCTCACTATTCCTGGTCATCCATTCTCTAAGTTAGATTGTGGGGGAATAAAGACTGTTGTTTTGTTTTTGAAAAATGTCCTTCCGAAATAAACAATCTTACTTACTTATTTGGAAGGTTTATACGGCCACCCGCTCACCTTTGGTGGCTCTGTAGCTTACAAACAATAAAAACATCATCATCATCATCATCATCATCATCATCATCATCATCATCATCATCATCGTCATCATCACCTCCACCACCACCACCACCACCTCCATTTTAGCTATTGTCTATCCAGTACAGGGTAGGATAGGATAGGATAGGATAGGATAGGATAGGAGAGGAGAGGGGAGGAGAGGAGAGAAGAGAAGAGAAGAGAAGAGAAGAGAATAAGAATAGAAAATATGGAATGGAATGGAATAGAATAGAACAGAACAGAAATAGAAAGAATAGAATAGAATAGAATAGAACAGAAATAGAATAGAATAGAATAGAATAGAACAGAACAGAACAGAACAGAACAGAAATAGAAAGAATAGAATAGAATAGAATAAATAGAATGGAATGGAATGGAATGGAAAATAGAATAGAATATAGAACAGAATAGAAAAGAATACAATTCAGAAAGAATAGAATAGAATAGAACAGAAATAGAAAGAATAGAATAGAATAGAACAGAACAGAACAGAAATAGAAAGAATAGAATAGAATAGAATAGAATAGAATAGAACAGAACAGAACAGAACAGAAATAGAAAGAATAGAATAGAATAGAATAAATAGAATGGAATGGAATGGAATGGAAAATAGAATAGAATATAGAACAGAATAGAAAAGAATACAATTCAGAAAGAATAGAATAGAATAGAATAGAACAGAAATAGAAAGAATAGAATAGAATAGAACAGAACAGAACAGAAATAGAAAGAATAGAATAGAATAGAATAGAACAGAACAGAAATAGAAATAGAAAGAATAGAATAGAATAGAATGGAATGGAATGGAATGGAAAATAGAATAGAATATAGAACAGAATAGAAAAGAATACAATTCAGAAAGAATAGAATAGAATAGAATAGAACAGAACAGAACAGAACAGAAATAGAAAGAATAGGATAGAATAGAATAGAATAGAACAGAACAGAAATAGAAAGAATAGAATAGAACAGAACAGAACAGAAATAGAAAGAATAGAATAGAATGGAATGGAATGGAAAATATAATAGAATATAGAATAGAATAGAATTCAGAAAGAAGAGAAGAGAATAGAACAGAACAGAACAGAAATAGAAAGAATAGAATAGAACAGAGCAGAAATAGAAAGAATAGAATAGAACAGAACAGAAATAGAAAGAATAGAATAGAACAGAACAGAAATAGAAA
This sequence comes from Thamnophis elegans, assembly GCF_009769535.1. Taxonomy (NCBI): domain Eukaryota; kingdom Metazoa; phylum Chordata; class Lepidosauria; order Squamata; family Natricidae; genus Thamnophis; species Thamnophis elegans. Next base: position 146,747,478 of record NC_045543.1, on the reverse strand, counting down.
GAATAGAATAGAACAGAACAGAAATAGAAAGAATAGAATAGAATAGAACAGAACAGAAATAGAAAGAATAGAATAGAATAGAATAGAACAGAACAGAAATAGAAAGAATAGAATAGAATAGAATAGAACAGAACAGAACAGAAATAGAAAGAATAGAATAGAATAAATAGAATGGAATGGAATGGAATGGAAAATAGAATAGAATATAGAACAGAATAGAAAAGAATACAATTCAGAAAGAATAGAATAGAATAGAATAGAATAGAATAGAACCAAACAGAACAGAAATAGAAAGAATAGAATAGAATAAATAGAATGGAATGGAATGGAATGGAATGGAATGGAATGGAAAATAGAATAGAATATAGAACAGAATAGAAAAGAATACAATTCAGAAAGAATAGAATAGAATAGAACAGAACAGAAATAGAAAGAATAGAATAGAATAGAAAAGAACAGAAATAGAAAGAATAGAATAGAATAGAACAGAACAGAACAGAACAGAAATAGAAAGAATAGAATAGAATAGAATAAATAGAATGGAATGGAATGGAAAATAGAATAGAATATAGAACAGAATAGAAAAGAATACAATTCAGAAAGAATAGAATAGAATAGAATAGAATAGAATAGAACAGAACAGAACAGAAATAGAAAGAATAGGATAGAATAGAATAGAATAGAACAGAACAGAAATAGAAAGAATAGAATAGAACAGAACAGAACAGAAATAGAAAGAATAGAATAGAATGGAATGGAATGGAAAATAGAATAGAATATAGAATAGAATAGAATTCAGAAAGAAGAGAAGAGAATAGAACAGAACAGAACAGAAATAGAAAGAATAGAATAGAACAGAGCAGAAATAGAAAGAATAGAATAGAACAGAACAGAAATAGAAAGAATAGAATAGAACAGAACAGAAATAGAAAGAATAGAATAGAACAGAACAGAAATAGAAAGAATAGAATAGAATAGAATAGAACAGAACAGAAATAGAAAGAATAGAATAGAATAGAATAGAACAGAACAGAACAGAACAGAACAGAAATAGAAAGAATAGAATAGAATAGAATAAATAGAATGGAATGGAATGGAATGGAAAATAGAATAGAATATAGAACAGAATAGAAAAGAATACAATTCAGAAAGAATAGAATAGAATAGAATAGAATAGAATAGAATAGAATAGAACAGAACAGAAATAGAAAGAATAGAATAGAATAGAATAGAATAGAATAGAATAGAATAGAACAGAACAGAAATAGAAAGAATAGAATAGAACAGAACAGAAATAGAAAGAATAGAATAGAATGGAATGGAATGGAAAATAGAATAGAATATAGAATAGAATAGAATTCAGAAAGAAGAGAATAGAATAGAACAGAACAGAACAGAAATAGAAAGAATAGAATAGAACAGAACAGAAATAGAAAGAATAGAATAGAACAGAACAGAAATAGAAAGAATAGAATAGAATAGAATAGAACAGAACAGAACAGAAATAGAAAGAATAGAATAGAATAGAATAAATAGAATGGAATGGAATGGAATGGAAAATAGAATAGAATATAGAACAGAATAGAAAAGAATACAATTCAGAAAGAATAGAATAGAATAGAATAGAACAGAACAGAAATAGAAAGAATAGGATAGAATAGAATAGAATAGAATAGAATAGAATAGAACAGAACAGAAATAGAAAGAATAGAATAGAACAGAACAGAAATAGAAAGAATAGAATAGAATGGAATGGAATGGAAAATAGAATAGAATATAGAATAGAATAGAATTCAGAAAGAAGAGAAGAGAATAGAACAGAACAGAAATAGAAAGAATAGAATAGAACAGAACAGAAATAGAAAGAATAGAATAGAACAGAACAGAAATAGAAAGAATAGAATAGAACAGAATAGAATGGAATGGAAAATAGAATAGAAAACAGAAGAGAAGAGAACAGTTCGAAGGGACCTTGGAGGTCTTCTAGTCCAACCCCATAACTTCTTGTCCTACCCTCAAGTGCTTTGGAGAATAGCTTGACCCCCATCTTCTTTGGGGCAGCCTTATTGGAACCTTGCTGTCATGCCTCCCCTAGTCCATCTTTTCATCAAACTAGACAAACCCAATCCCAGCCCCATTGCAGTACTCAAGATGGGAGATGACCACAGTTCAACCTCACCATCCATCCCTTCACAGCCTCCAAGCTCTGCAAGAAGGAAGCCTTCCCTTATAACAGCCTTAACGTATAATAAAAGTTCTACTTTCTCTTTTCCGCGGTACATTCAGTTTCTCCACACACAGGTCCATAAGTCGCTACCATCTCATTTCCATTCGGAGGGTGAAGGACAATTCTGAACAATGACACTCTGTGAAATTGTTGGCCGTACAGCTTGGTTTGGGCAGCTGATGATTTGACATAGACATCGAAAGCTCACAGATCACAAAATATAGCTAATCCTGTCCATCCTCCCCCCCCCCCGTGCCCTTAAAAGTGGTGTGTTGGATGGAGGGAGGAGTAGAAGGAAAGATAGGAAGGAGAGGAGAAAGGAGAGGAATAGGAGAAAGGGAAAGGCAGAGGAAGAATGGGAGGGAATGTAAGAGTAGGAAAGAGGGGAGGAATGGGAAGAAGAGGGGAAGGGTAAAGGGGAGGAAGGGGAAGGAGAGAAGAAAGAGAAGAAAGGGGGGTAGGAAGGAGGGAGGGAAGGAGGGAGGGAAGGAAGGAGGGAAGGAAGGAGGGAAGGAAGGAGAGAAGAAAGGAGGGAAGGAAGGAGGGAATGTAGGAGAGAAGGAAGGGGGAAAGGAAGGAGAGAAGGAGAAAAGAAAGGAGGGAAGGAAGGAAGGAGGGAAGGAAGGAGGGAAGGAGAGAAGGAGGGAAGGGGAAGGAGGGAGGGAAGGAAGGGGAGTAGGAGAGAAGAAACGAGGGAAGGAAAGAGGGAGGGAGGGAAGAAGAAGTAGGACCGTTGTAAGATAAGATGGATCTATGGGATGATAAAAAAGCAATCTTCAAGTATATTGTCAACAGTAGGGAATAATTGTTACATATTATTAATAACAGTTATGAGATCATATAATTGTGAATGTATATATGAAATTGATAAAATAAAATAAATTTAAAAAAGTGGTGTGTGTGTGTGTGTGTGAAGAATACAACAGACCCAGTGTAAAAATGCACTTATTTAATTAAACAGAATAGTAGAACAACAGAACTGGAAGGGATCTTGGAGGTCTTCTAGTCCAACCCCCTGCTCAAGCAGGAGACCCCATACCAGCGATGGTGAACCTTTTAGGCACCAAGTGCCGAAACTGCATGCACACATGCCCACACTGAAAGGTGTGTGCATGCGTTCATGCGTGAGCATGCACAGGCATCCACAGCCAGGCACTGACACATGCAGGGACATGCGCGTGGATATGCATGCATGCGCAGCAGAGCCCCCAAAATCAGCTGGTCAGCAGGAGGCAGGGCATCCCAACACTGGCACCGTGGCAAAAGATAAGATTTGCAGCCTTTTGGAGGGTCCAGGTGACCTTAACGACTTGCTAAGATAATGCAAGAATGCAAATGACCAGCTGTCTGCAAGGACCATAAATCCTTTTTCATTCAGTCAGAGCTGAAGAAGCTTCTTGGATGAGAAGCAAAATGTCTCCAAAGAAAAACCAGAACATCCAGTTGCCTGTTTTAAAAAAGCATGTTCGAGACTCCAGTGTTGGAGGAGGACCCACAACTTCTGGAGGAATGTCATTCCACTGGTTGGTTGTTCTCAGGAGTCAGGAAATTTCTCCTTAGTTCTAGATTGCTTCTCTCTTTGTTTAGTTTCCATCCATTGTTTCTTGTCCTGACTTATAGAGCTTTGCAAAATAGGTTGACCGCTGTCTTCTTTGTGGAAGCCCCTTAAATACTGAACTACTGCTTCATTAAGGTAAGGTAAAGTTAAAGGTTCCCCTCGCACATTGGTTCTAGTCCTTCCTGACTCTAGGGGGTGGTGCTCATCTCCGTTTCAAAGCCGAAGAGCCAGCGCTGTCCGAAGACATCTCCGTGGTCATGTGGCCGGCATGACTAAACGCCAAAAGTGCACAGAACACTGTTACCTTCCCACCAAAGGTGGTTCCTATTTTTCTACTTGCATTTTTACCTGCTTTCGAACGGCAGAAGCTGGGGCAAGTCACGGGAGCTCACTCTGTTACGCGGCGCTAGGGATTCAAACTCGCGACCTTCTGATCGACAAGCTCAGCATCTTAGCCACCGAGTCACCGTGTCCCTTCATCAAAGTAGACATACCCAATTCCTGCAATGGTCCCTTTTATTTTTTAGACTCCAATCCCTTAATCCTCTTTGTTGCTCTTCTCTGCACTCTTTCTAGAGCCTCAAAGGCTTTCTTACATCGTGGCGACCAAAACTGGGAGGATCCTGAGTTCTTTTGATGCTTTGAAAGGATTCCGTCTCTGTCCTAGATCCTGACCCGTGAGGTCGCTCCTTCAAACTGATGCTCATTAAAAGCCGAGATGAAAAGCGATCCAGCAACTTGACCTCAGATAGTGTAGCTAAAAGGGGGGGAAAAAGGCCCTAGCCATTATTTTTAGTTCAACTTCCAATGAGTAGGTGACTCAGGGCTGCGAGGATTTGTGGTTGACACTCAATAGAAGCAGCCTCTCGGGTTTTTGACAAATCCCATCTTGAGCCAAGGAGAGAAACAGATATTGATCCTAAGTGTACCTAATTCAACTCTTCACTTGTAATCCCTAGAGAAAATGCCTTCTATGACCGGAGGGTGTTCAATATCCCCCCCCCCCCATCTTGTAAAATAAACATCAGTTATTTCAGTGTGTCTCCAGGTATCGGGAGCAACACTGTAAGCAAACATATTACTGTTTGTGGGGTTTTAAGGGTCCCCCTTCCTCTTATTTTCCCTCATTTTTGATTCTATTGTTACCATTGACACATTCTCTCTCTCTCTCTCTTCCTCCCTCCCTCCCTTTCTACTTTCTTTCTCTCTCTTTCTCTCTGTGTGTCACTCTCTTTCTCTTTCTCTCATTCTCTCTCTGTCTCTCTTTATCTCTCTGTCTCTCTTCCTCTCTTTCTTTCTCTCTCCTTCTCTCTCCCTCTCTCTCTTTCTCTCTCTGTCTCTCTCTCTCTGTCTCTTTCTGTCTCTTTCTGTCTCTCTGTCTCTGTTTCTCTCTGTGTGTCTCTGTTTCTCTGTCTCTCCCTTTCTCTCCCTTTCTCTCTCTCTCTCTCTTCCTCCCTCCCTCCCTTTCTACTTTCTTTCTCTCTCTTTCTCTCTGTTTGTCACTCTCTTTCTCTTTCTCTCATTCTCTCTCTGTCTCTCTCTTTATAGCAATAGCAATAGCAATAGCAATAGCAGTAGACTTATATACCGCTTCATAGGCCTTTCAGGCCTCTCTAAGCGGTTTACAGAGAGTCAGCATATTGCCCCCAACAATCTGGGTCCTCATTTTACCCACCTCGGAAGGATGGAAGGCTGAGTCAACCCTGAGCCGGTGAGATTTGAACCGCTGACCAGCTGATCTAGCAGTAGCCTGCAGTGCTGCATTTAACCACTGCGCCACCTTGGCTCTTTATCTCTCTGTCTCTCTTCCTCTCTTTCTTTCTCTCTCTTTCTCTCTCCCGCTCTCTCTTTCTCTCTCTGTCTCTCTCTCTCTGTCTCTTTCTGTCTCTCTGTCTCTGTTTCTCTGTCTCTCCCTTTCTCTCCCTTTCTCTCTCTCTCTCTCTTTCTCTCTCTGTCTCTGTCTCTCTCTCTCTCCCCCTCGAGCTAATTAAATATGTTTATATGACATGTGTAACGTGAGTTAACTCCTAAGGGGAAGAGAGGTTGTGCAACGCATTGAACCAGAAGCAACCAAGTAGAGTGGATTTATATAATGCCCTAATTCACCCCCCAACACCCCCGAAACAGCCAAAGTTAAAACTAACCAAGCTTTGCTCCTTGTGTTGTGTTAATGTGGCTGCTTGGCTGTTAAGTGACCTAATTAAATCCACTCTGCAAACCCGGCTAATGTGCATGATACGACCTGGATGAATCCAGTTATCATTCTCTGTCTTTCGTCTCGTCACAAGAGACCATCCAGACAGAAACCCAATTGTGACGAGCCAAAGGACAGAGAATGGAAGTAGTGATATTTGGGCATACCGGGGGTTGTAACTCTAAATAGATACCTTTCACCCTGGCTTGGCTGATAAGGAGTCGAACTCTGTGGCATAGTGGTTAACACATCTGCCTAAGATGCTATACAGCACAGGTTCGATTCCCAGTAAGGGTATGGCTAGCTGATGAGAGCTAAATAGTTTGAAATAGATCTATACTAGTCTCCCTTTATTTATTTATCAGCACAAATATAATTAATGTAACAAAAAGGCAACAGTAAAAAATATTGGGTTTCTGTCTGGATGGTCTCTTGTGATGAGCCGAAGGACAGAGAATGGAAGTAGTGATCTTCCTCCCATATTTGGGCATACCAGGGGTTGTGACTTTATATATATATATATATATATATATATATATATATATATATATATATATATATATGTGTGTGTGTGTGTGTGTGTGTGTGTGTGTGTGTGTGTGTGTGTGTGTGTGTGTGTGTGTATATATGTATGTATGTATGTATGTATGTATGTATATATATATATATATATATATATATATATATATATATATATATATATATATGTATGTATGTATGTATGTATATGTGTGTGTGTGTGTATGTATGTATGTATGTATGTGTATATATATATATCTGGCCTGACAGCTGTCCAAATCAGAAGTAGGTTGTGGCTTTCGGGGGTTTTTTTAGAAATAGGACCACACTAAATTACTGAAAATTATTCCTCTCCGAGGAATCAAAGTAGTGTTTATGCTGAATCAATTATATAGCTGTGTCTTTATCTTTGTCTATAATTATTGATAATGTGATAGACCAATATGTCTAGTAACAAGCCACAATAGATTGGGAGAGAATTGTCTGGTGGAAAAATCCCACCCTAATTCAAGGGAAAACTGTGGTTATTATCTATTTCCTCTGAATACTTTAAAGTCGCTTCCCGGGTATATATTTTCATGGACGGTTTCGTGATAGTAACTGACAAAGGCTTAATAATCAAAAGTCCTGAGTTAGCAAATGTTTTCTAATTTTAATAACTTCTCGTTGTAATTACCAAGGCTTGGAGTGAAATGATTTAATTAGAAAGTAATCAAGAAGTGTCGACTGTTAATTGAAGGAATTATAAAAGATCTACATTTTTAATATATTTCCGGAGTAATAACACTGTAGTTTACCGTAATTATTATTTTTTTTTCAAGGCAGGCTGATGAGAAAAAGTTTGATGCCCAAACAAGAGTTGTGAAATCATCCTAAGCAGTCTGTCTCAGAAATCACTGGGTTTTGCAGATATTAGCTGAATTCGGACAAACCTTTTAGCTCAGTTGCCTGAAAAGAACAGTAGGGATGTGTGTGACATGATAACAGTGTTCCAATATCTCCGGGGTTGCCCCAAAGAAGAGGGAGTCAAGCTATTCCCCAAAGCACCTGAGGGCAGGACAAGAAGCAATGGGTGGAAACTAATCAAGGAGAGAAGCAAACTAGAACTAAGTGCTGAAGAAGCTTCTTGGATGAGAAGCAAAACATCTTCAAAGAAGATTTAGAGCCGAGGTGGCGCAGTGGTTAAATGCAGCACTGCAGGCTACTTCAGCTGACTGCAGTTCTGCAGTTCGGCTGTTCAAATCTCACCGGCTCAGGGTTGACTCAGCCTCCCATCCTTCCGAGGGGGGTAAAATGAGGACCCGGATTGTTGTTGGGGGCAATATGCTGACTCTGTAGCAATAGCAATAGCAATAGCAATAGCAGTTAGACTTATATACCGCTTCATAGGGCTTTCAGCCCTCTCTAAGCGGTTTACAGAGTCAGCATATTGCCCCCAACAACAATCCGGGTCCTCATTTTACCCACCTCGGAAGGATGGAAGGCTGAGTCAACCCTGAACCGGTGAGATTTGAACAGCTGAACTGCAGAACTGCAGTCAGCTGAAGTAGCCTGCAGTGCTGCATTTAACCACTGCGCCACCTCGGCTCTGTAAACCGCTTAGAGAGGGCTGAAAGCCCTATGAAGCGGTATATAAGTCTAACTGCTATTGCTATTGCTAAAAAACAGAAATCCTCTTGAAAAATTACTTTTGGGACAACCATGACCTGGATGACTAGACATAATCAAGGAGAGAACCAACTTAGAATTTAAAAAGATGTTGAGATTCTAAAAAGAAGTTGCAGAGAAGAGCAACAAAGATGATTGGAGGCTAAAACATATGAAGAATGGTTGCAGGAACTGGATATGTCTAGTTTAATGAAAAGAAGGACCAGGGGAGACATGATAGCAATGTTCCAATATCTCAGGAGTTGCCACAAAGAAGAGGGAGTCAAGCTATTCTCCAAGGCACCTGAGGGCAGGACAAGATGCAACGGATGGAAACTAATCAAGGAGAGAAGCAACTTAGAACTAAGGAGAAATTTTCCAACTGTGAGAACAATTAACCAGTGGAACAACTTGCCTCCAGAAGTTGTGATTGCTCACTGGAACACTGGAAGTTTTTAAAGAAGAGACAGGATAACCATTTGTCTGAAGTGGTGTAGGGTTTCCTGCCTAAGCAGTGGGTTGGACTAGAAGACCTCCAAGGATTAGGATTAGGATTTGGATTTATTTCATTTATATGCCGCCCTTTTCCCCGAAGGGGACTCACACAACAACCATACCATTCGAGAAGGGGGGCAAAGCTCTTTAGCCCCAGGCCTGTTGGAACAGCCAGGTTTTAAGGGCTTTGCGGAAGGCCTGGAGGGTGGTGAGGGTTCGAATCTCCACGGGGAGCTCGTTCCAGAGGGTCGGAGCAGCCACAGAGAAGGCCCTCCTCCGGGTAGTCGCCAGTCGGCATTGGCCGGCGGATGGAATTCGGAGGAGGCCTAATCTGTGGGATCTGATCGGTCTATTGGAGGTATTGGCAGCAGGTGGTCTCTCAAGGTCCCTTCCAACTCTGTTATTCTATTCTATTCTGAGGAGAAATTCCAAGAACTCAGAAGAAATTTCCTAAAAGTAAGAACAATCAATCAGTGGGATGACTTGTCTCCCGAAGTTGTGGGTGCTGTCGGTTTAACTCACTTCGGTGAGTGCACGCTTTGTGTGCATGCATGCACAGCACTGAAAATGTAGCATTTACAACCTCAGCTGCCTACCTTCCAATTCAACAATAGTAAGTAAAACAGCAAGGTGGGGGGAATCAGCTGAGCCATGCGATTGAGGTGAGCTAGAAAGCAGGAAATAAAGGACAGGATAGGACAGGGGTGGGTGGGTGGGGCCAGCTCAGTGGTGGGATTCAGCTGGTCCGCACCTACCCGGGAGAAACGGTTGCTAACTTTCTAAGCACTTCGGAGAACCGGTTGTTGGAAGAAATCTGCTTTTGGTTTTTCCCCACTTTACAGGGCTAATCCTGTAAGGAAGGCAGGAAGGAGACATTCTGGTGTTGTTTCTAGCCTGATCTTTATTGCCCTGCTTACAGAAACTGCCTCTCCAATTAACCCTTATTGCATTGTAACAGCTAAGGCAAAGCACCTATCGAAGTGAGTGATGCTGAGTTGGCCACACCCACCCAGTCACATGACCACCAAGCCACGCCTACCCAGCTGGTCATTAGGGCAGAGAACCGGTTGTTAAATTATTTGAATCCCACCACTGGGCCAGCTGATCATCAGTGCTACCAGTTCGTCCGAACCGGTCCGAGCCAGCTGAATACCACCTCTGATGCTCCAACACCAGACGTTTTCTAAGAAGAGATTGGACCACCATGTGTCCAAACTACAAAGTTCTGCATTGGTTTCTCTCTGGTCACCTTCGGCAGGTAATTGGGTGGAAGGGGGAGATATGGCATCTGTGCTTGCTCCCATGAGACCTCAGGTTGGCCCAGAAGTGCCATCAAAGTCCTGTCCCAGTGACTGGAAGCTGCGTTGACGGGAGAGAAGAGGCTTCAACCAAAACCTAGTTAGACAATGCAGCCCTTTGTATATAGGGAGCGTCCCATATGCCTTGGACCTAACTGCAATGACTCATGTCCTTAGCATTGGCCAAGTATGTGATCTGCATCTGCCATCAAAATCCACCTGGAAGCTTCAGATGGTTCAAAATGCAGTAACTCTTGGGATTGATGGTTGAGCAAACAATAGGGTTGGCTTCCCGTTCGGCGCTGGGTGCAGTTCAAAACGCTGGCAATCCTCTAGAAAGCCCTTTATGGCTTTGGCACCTGGTGATCTGCAGGACAATATCGCTCTCTACCAGGACTGCATTAGTCCCACGATTTTGTTTCTGCCAGGAGAAGCAGCTGGTTGTTCTCTGTGGTTGGGAGATGAGGTGGTAGAAGCCTTGTTTTTCCCCACCTTTGGAAGGTCCTCCCATTTGCTTGTCTCCGTATTATTTGCCTTCTGTGCCTGTAAAATACAGATATCATCAGAGGTGTATTCAAAAATAAAAAATTATATGTTTTAAAAAAGAGATGAAGATGGAGCTGATTTGGAAAGCTTTGGGTCCTGGTGCCATGTCATTTGTGTTTGGGCTTGTTCTGGTCTTAATTTGATGATATTTATCGTGTTTTTATACCGTGTTAGCTGCCAAGCGTCTTGCGATTCTGGTGGTGTAGAACTATGATAATAAATAAATTGCCTTCAAGCAAGAGCAATATTAAAATGAATCCGGTAATCAGGTGAAGTTCTCAAGACCATGTAAATTTAAGAGGAAGGAAGTGGGGCTTTCAATACGTTGCACATTTAATAAAGGAAACAGAGTCTCTGCTTGCTCTTCTTCTTCCATGTCTACTTTCCTTTTCAGTTGTCTTCCTCTCTTCATGGTCAGGGAAAAGAAAGGTGATGAAAACTTTCAGGATAACAAAAATATGGGGTTGTTTCTCTAGGAAAAAGAGAGCAATAGCAATAGCAGTTAGACTTATATACCGCTTCATAGGGCTTTCAGCCCTTTCTAAGCGGTTTACAGAGTCAGCATATTGCCCCCAACAACAATCCGGGTCCTCATTCACCCACCTGCGGAAGGATGGAAGGCTGAGTCAACCTTGAGCCGGTGAGATTTGAACCGCCGAACTGCAGAACTGCAAAACTGCAGTCAGCTGAAGTAGCCTGCAGTGCTGCATTTAACCACTGCGCCACCTTGGCTCATGGAGAGAGAGAGAAGAGGGAGAGAGAAAGAGAAATAGGGAGAAGAGAAAGAAAATAAAGAGAGGAAAAGAGAAAAAGAAAGAGGAAAAGAAAGATAAGAGGGAGAAAGACAGAAAAAACAGAAAGAGAAGGAAAGGAAAGAGAGAGAGAGTGAGTGAAGGCAAAAGAATAAGAGAAAAAGAAAGAGAAAGAGAGAGATGGAAAAAGAGGGAGAAAGAGAGAAACAGAAAGAGAAGGAAACAGAAAGAGAGAGAAAGAATAAAAGAAAGAAAGAAAGAATAAAAGAAAGAAAAAGAAAGAAAGGAGGCGAGGTGAGCCAAGGTGGCGCGGTGGTTAAATGCAGCACTGCAGGCTACTTCAGCTGACTGCTAGATCAGCAGTTCAGCGGTTCAAATCTCACCGGCTCAGGGTTGACTCAGCCTTCCATCCTTCCGAGGTGGGTAAAATGAGGACCTGGATTGTTGTTGGGGGCAATATGCTGACTCTGTAAACCGCTTAGAGAGGGCTGAAAGCCCTATGAAGCGGTATATAAGTCTACTGCTAAAGGAAAACAGAAAGGAGATATGAATGAAAGGAAGGAAGGATGAAGGGAAAGAGGGGAAAGACAGAGAGAACCAGAAAGAGGAACAGAAAGAGAAAGAAAATGAGAAAAAAAGAATGAGAAAAGAGGGAAAAAGAGAGATGGAAACTGAAAGAGAGAGAAAAAGAAAGAGAATGAATGAATGAAAGAAAGAAAGGGAAAGAGTTAAAGAGAAAAGAGAGAAAAACTGAGAAACAGAAAGAAAAGGAAACATAAAAAAGAGAGAGAAAAACAATGAGAAAAAAATGAATATAATAAAGAATGAGAGAGAGAGAAAAAAACAGAAAGAGAGAGAGAAAGACAATGTGTGTGAGAGAGAAAATGAGAAAAAGAAAGAAAGACAGACAGACAAACAGAGACAGACAAGACAGATAGAAGGTTAGCCAAGTTTAAAAGTTGTGGTTTTTTTATTCTTAGGTGATCCTGGTCCATCTTGGCCCATTGGCCAAAGCACCTTCTTCCAGCTTTCCAACATATCATGAAGACTTGGCTTGGAGGTTTAACAGATGATCTCCTCGAATTATACAATCAATAAAATAACTGATTGGAAGGGTTCGGTTAAGCCACGGAGCTTCCTCAGTGCAGGTTTCAAATTCGGACATCCAAGACAGATGGTCGTCCAGCCCCTGCTTGAACAGATCCAGCAAACAGGAGCTCACCCCCATCTCTGTCTCCACTGTTGATGGGCTGCTACATTTAGAGAGTTTTTTTTCCTCTCCAACGTTCAGTGGTTCTTCCTCTCCATTTTTACATTATAAGGTAACCAGAGCAGGGCTTGGTCTTCTGGGTGAATGTCTATGGAGATCCTCAGTCCTACAAGGGTGCTTTTTCAAGAGCCAACTGGACTTTCTGGTTTCTCTTTGAAGATGTTTCGCTTCTCATCCAAGAAGCTTCTTCAGCTGGATGGTGGGGAATTCCAGAAAAACCAGAAAGTCCAGTTGCCTCTTGAAAAAAAGCACCTTTTGGGACATCTTCTGGCTGAGATCATTTCAAGAAGGCTCAATCTTTTCTTCTCAAGTCTAAACACAGGTGGCACACGGAGCCATATGTTAGGGCGGCACGAGCTGTTTCCCTGTTAGCTCCAGTGTGTGCGCTGGCCAGCTAACTTCAGCCTTCTTTTAAGGCCTTTTTTGCCCTCTGGAGGCTTCCCTGAAGCCTCCGGAGGGGCAAAAAAACAATGCAACACACAAATCGGAAGTTTGGAACAGACTTCCGGTTTGGCCGTAGGGCTGTTTTTCTCGCTCCACAGACTTCAGGGAAGCCTCCTGAGGCTCCGGAGGGTGAAAAACGGCCTACGGCCAAACCGGAAGTCCATCTCCGAACTTCCGGTTTGCGCTCGCATTGTTTTTTACCCTCCGGGGGACAAAAAAGAAAATCTTTAAAAAAGGCTGAAGTTAGCTGGCCAGCACGCGGACGCACGCTGGAGCTGACAGGGCAACACCTCACAAATGCCCTAACAAATGGCACCGTGTGCCACATGTGGCACGCATGCCATAGGTTCGCCATCACGATTATAGAGTTTCCTGCTCAAGCAGGGGGGGTTGGACTAGAAGACCTCCACAGTCCCAATTGTATCATTCTATGTTCTGAAAATGGGACTGGAAGCTCAGGAAAGAGAACAGGAATGGAAAATGTTTAGACTTGAGAAGAAAAGATTGAGCCTTCTTGAAATGATCTCAGCCAGAAGATGTCCCAAAGTGCTTTTTTTCAAAGGGGCAACTGGAGTTTCTGGTTTTTCTGGAATTCCCTACTGGTTCCACCACAAATCCGCGAAGCTCTTATCCGCGGAGACATAAGCGCGAAGACTAATTCGTGCCGTTTGAAGCGCTAAGGAAAAACGCGACCCTACCGCGATGACATAATCGCGGAGGGCAAATCCGTGCATTCCCAGCACTCAGCATCCTAACCTAACCCTAAACCTAACCCTAACCTAACCCTAAACCTAACCCTAACCTAACCTAAACTAACCTAACCCTAACCCTAACCCTAACCAACCCTAACCCTAACCCTAACCTAAACTACCTAACCCTAACCTAACCCTAAATCTAAACCTAACCCTAAACAAACCCCTAAACCTAACCCTAACCATTACCTTAATTTAAATCCGCTTTCTGTCGCCGCACTGTTTCGCGGCGGTGATGACGCGCGGTGATTTTATCACCGCTATTTTGACGAGCACGGTTTTGTCATGCCACGTTCCCCACCATCCCGTCAGAGTTGAAGAAGCTTCTTGATGAGAAGCGAAATGTCAAAACTCACCCCAAAATCACTAAGATTCCCATCAACATTGGCAGGACAAGCCACCATGACAGAAACAGAGCAAACACCACTCCTTATTAGCGCTGATGTGTCCCTAGTTGGGTCATGAAACATCTGCAAGAAACCTCACAGCTCAGCAACCACTGAGTGGCCCACGACCAGGAAACTATACATCGTAGTCCTGCCTTGTCACAACAACATCTGGATGACTTTGTTTCCTCCCTCTCGGCCATCGTTAGAAGATAAGAGCACCCACTTCCACAAATATTTCCCAGGAAAATTCTAGGATTTGTAGCAGGATTACAACCTGCTTGAAGGCACCAAACCCCCAACCAACACAAACCTATATTAACTTTAGAAGGAGAAATGTGAAAATTCAACATAGATCTGTTGCATACTTTGTCCTACATTCCTTTCCCTTCCTCCCCAAGTATTGCATTTAATGTAAAGGGCCCGGAGTCGTAAAATGGGGAGTACTATTATAAAACTCATAGAGTTGAAAGCTACCACAAGGATCTCATTCAAACCCTTTAGGAAAGCCAATTAAACCATTTCAAGGGAACACAGAAGATTTCCATCTACCAGATATGGGATAAATGGTATAGGTGGATGGAGGAAAGAACAAGAATCAATGAAGGAATATAACAAAAGTCAAAAAATAATATGAGTAAAATAAGAGGGTTAAGAGGTGAAATCCGAATGAAATACAAGAGAGGGGAAATAATATAAGTGAGCGGTATCGATTGATGATTGCTATTAGAAAGAACAGAAGCTCCTGTTCGTATCGTATTGTGTAAATGTGGTGTACGTCTAGGTTTTTGTGTGTGTGTATTTTACATGTTTGTTAATAAAAAATAAAAAATTAATTAAAAAAAAGATTTTCATTACGGTTAAGGATGGCTTTCATTTTTAGGTTTCCAAGTATGAGCTTCCACATACGAGGTAATGTAAATTTTAGCAACGGGTCCAGTGGTGGGTTTCAAAAATTTTTCGAACCTACTCTGTGGGTGTGGCCTTCTTTGTGGGAGTGGCTTGCCGGCCATGTGACCTGGTGGGAGTGACTTGCCGGCCATGTGTTTTCTCTCTCTCTCTCTCTCTCTCCTCTCTCTCTCTCTCTCCTCCTCTCTCTCTCTCTCTCTCTCTCTCCTCTCCCTCCTTCCTTTGTCTCTCTGTCCTCTCTGTCCCTTTCTCCTTTTTTCTTTCATCTCTCACTTTTTCTTTCTTTTTTTTCTTTTTTCTTTCTTCTTTCTTTCTCTTTCCCTCTCTGTGTGAGTCGTCTGTCTGTCTGTCTGTCTGTCTGTCCGTCTGTGTGTGTGTGTGTGTGTGTGTGTGTGTGTGTCTGTCTGTCTGTCTGTCAGTGGTGGTTTCAAAAATTTTGGAACCTCTTCTGTAGTGTGGCTTGCTTTCCGGGTCCACTGGTGGGACCTCTTCTAACCGGTTCGGTAGATTTGACGAACCGGTTTCTACCGAATAGGTGCGAACTGGTAGGAACCCATCTCTGAACGGGTGCTAAAATACAGAATGAAAATTCACCATCAGTGTTTTCACCAATCTTTGAAGTAGCCATTCTTAGATTGTTGTCTCTAGAAGCAGAGGTGGCATTTCACCGGTACGGGTGAAGTGATAGCTCCAACGATCAGCTGGCCCCACCCACCTGCCCCCTTTATTCCTCCTTTCCAGCTCATCCCAATTGCAGGGACAACTGATTCCTCCCCCCTCACTGTTTTACTTACCATTGCTGACTTGGAAGGTAAGCAATGAGCTTCTAATTGCTAGATTTTCAGTGCTCTTGAAAATGTAGCATTGCAATACTGTGTCCAGATCTGTTCACCATGATACAGAACAAGTTATTGAGACTCTAGAACATAGAACATTGAATTATAACCCTGAAGGC
This sequence comes from Thamnophis elegans, assembly GCF_009769535.1. NCBI lineage: Eukaryota > Metazoa > Chordata > Lepidosauria > Squamata > Natricidae > Thamnophis > Thamnophis elegans. The sequence goes on along the minus strand of NC_045543.1, from coordinate 146,731,526 downwards.
ACTTGGAGCACCTTGGAGGTCTTCTGGTCCAACCCCTTTGCTCAATCTCTCTGTCAGAGTTCCAAATAGCATCCAAAAGTAAATCAGTCCGAAGCAAAGTTTTCCTCAAAGTTCTAATTAATTAAGAGAGCCTTGTTGGAAAACCCGAATCTGAAGGCTTCCTGGTTTTCCCCCCCTTGAAAGTTCAAGATCTTGACCGCACACCCACAAGTCCATCCCATGATCCAATCTACCACGGCCATGCTGGCAGCTTCCACCATCCAGTTCCGGTCAGGTGCAGAGGTGCAGAGAGAAAGGATGACCTTGGCTTTCTAGAAGAATGTTGTTATGGCTACATAGCATCTAACTCTGTACAATCCCCACTTCCCATTTTCCCCACCATAGCCTTCTCCAAAGTCCTTCCAACAGAACATGTGAATTTTTTTGGATCTGACCTAACACTTGCAGCGCCTCCCTGCCTGCCCCTCCTTCCCCCCAAATACCCTGAAATATAATGAAACCAGCCCTGCAAATCCTTCATGCCACTGGAGTGGGAAAAAAAACCTGTTCATTTGCTGTCTCTCCATTTTTTAAGATGCCAGAATCAAAATGCGGGAATATTCTCCATGGACGTAATGGGACATTTCAATTCATTCATTTCCTACACATGCTACTTATTTAGATGCTCAGCGGTTGGCAGCTTTGATGTGAATGGTGGAAATTATAAAGACATTACGTACCATAAATATAAATGAAAGAAAACACAACGGTTCTCTTTTATATCAGGGTAAATTGACTATGTCAGATGTGGGATATTTTCTTCTAATTATAATAATTGTCAGAGAAGGTAGTCCCTTGGGTTGAAAGGCTACCTGGAAATATGAAATTGTACAGGTTCTGCGTTCTCTTTTTTTTAAATAAAAAAAAAAAATAAAACACATTGGCGATGTAAAAGAGTTTGAATGTGCCTCCTCTACCATTACTGTTTCTTATGTTTAAGATTTTTTGATACATCCACCCCTCTGGGGGCTCTAAGAAACAACATGAAAACAAAAATGTCGATTCTGTTCACACAACACCCCCAACGGACTCGATGATGGATAAACATACGATGTGAACACTGCATCTCAGCAGTGGGGCAGAAAAGGGTTAGTTTTAATCCAAATTAACTCCAGGGTTATTTGGGTTTGAACTGCCTCCCACAGTCAGCAATCTTGTGCAAAGAATGTGTTGTTGTTGTTAGTCGCTAAGTTGTGTCTGACCCATTGCAACCCCATGGACAATGTTCCTCCAGGCCTTCTTGTCCTCTACCATCCCCTGGAGTCCATTTAAGCTCACGCCAACTGCTTTGGTGACTCCATCCAGCCACCTCCTTCTCTGCTGTCCCCTTCTTCTTCTTTTGCCCTCCATCATTCTCAGCATGAGGCTCTTCTCCAGGGAGTCCTTCCTTCTCATTAGGTGGCAAAAGTCTTTGAGTTTCATCTTCAGAATCTTCTAAAGAGAAGTTAGGGTTTATCCTCTCTAGGACCAACCGGTTTGATTGCCTTGCAGTCCAAGGGACTTGGCAGGAATCTTCTCCAGCACCAGAGTTCAAAGGCCTCCATTCTTTGGTACTCAGCCTTCCTCATGGTCCAACCTTCACAGCCATCCATTGCAACTGGGAAAACCATAGCCTTGACTAGACATACTTTTGTTGGCAGGATGATGTCTCTGCTTTTTAGTATGCTGTCTAGATTTTCCATCACTTTCCTCCCCAGCAGCAAGTGTCTTTTAATTTCTTGGCTGCAGTTCCCATCTGCGGTGATCTTGGAGCCCAGGAAAATAAAATCTGTCACTACCTCCATTTCTTCCCCATCTATTTGCCAGGAATTGAGAGCCGGATAGTCATAGTCATAGTCACTTTATTTGTATGCCGCCCTTTTCCCTGGGGGGACTCAGGGCGGCTCACAGTTCAAAAGGGGGGGGGGGAAGGACAAACAATTTACAACATAAAGACACTACATGATTTAAGAACACAACAGTCATACATTCGAGTGGGGTTAGAGTCTTAACCCCAGGCCAGCCGGGACAGCCAGATTTTAAGGGCGGCGCGGAAGGTCTGGAGGGTGGTGAGGTCCGGATCTCCACGGGGAGTTCGTTCCAGAGGTCGGAGCAGCCACCGAGAAGGCTCTCCTCCGGGTAGTTGCCAGTCTACACTGGCTGGCTGATGGAATTTGGAGGAGGCCTAATCTATGCGATCTTATCGGTCTAGTGGTGGTAATTGGCAGTAGGCGGTCTCTCAAGTACCCAGGTCCAGTACCATGAGGGCTTTGTAGGTGATAAGTAGCACCTTGAAGCGCACCCAGAGATCAACAGGCAGCCAGTGCAGCTCACGGAGGATAGGTGTTACGTGGGTGAAGCGAGGTGCACCCACGATCGCTCGCGCGGCCGCATTCTGGACTAGCTGAAGTCGCCGAATACTCTTCAAGGGCAGCCCCATGTAGAGCGCATTGCAGTAGTCCAGTCTTGAGGTCACAAGGCATGAGTGACTGTTGTGAGGGCCTCCCGGTTCAGGTAGGGACGCAACTGGTGCACCAGGCGAACCTGGGCAAATGCCCCCCTGGTCACAGCTGACAAATGATGTTCAAAAGTCAGCTGTGGGTCCAGGAGGACTCCCAAGTTGCGAACCCTATCTGAGGGGCGTACATTTTGACCCCCCAGCCTGAGAGACCGGATGTCATGATCTTAGTTTTAGACTTAAGTTTTAGTTTAGTCTTATCAAATGGATGTATTTATAAACTCAGCTGTCAATCTTCAAGGCAGACTAGATTGAGAAACTAACGCCCGGATGCCAATGTTACTTTTATTGTAATAATAAAGGAAGGCTTTGTACAATCTTAATAAGACCGCATCTGGAATACTGTGACCAATATCGATCAGCACCTTTGTGGTATTTGAGGGGCTGCCACAAAGAAGAGGGTCATTTATTCTCCAGAGCACCTGAAGTCAGGATAAGAGACAATGGTTGGAAACTTACCAAAGGAGAGAAGCAACCTGGGATTAAGGAGCAATTTCCTAATAGTGAGGACGGTTAACCAGTGGAACAGCTTGCCACCAGAGTGGTGGGTGCTCCATCACTGGAGGTTTTGGGGAGGAGACTGGAAAGCCTCTGTCTAAAATGGTATAGGGTCTCCTGCTTGAAAAGGGGTTGGACTAAAAGACCTCCAAGGTCCCTTCCAACTCTAGTCTAGTCTAGTCTAGTCTAGTCTTTCTGTATAGGGTGTTCTGCTTGAGCAAGGGGTTGGACTAGAAGACCTCCAAGGTCCTTTCCAACTCTGTTATTCTATTCTATTCTATTCTATTCTATTCTATTCTATTCTATTCTAGTCCAGTCCAGTCAGTCCAGTCCAGTCCATCCAGTCCAGTCCAGTCCATCTTGTGTCTCTATTCTGTTCTGTTCTGTTCCGTTCCGTTCCATTCCATTCCATTCCATTCTATTCTATTCTAGTCCAGTCCAGTCCAGTCCAGTCCAGTCTTGTGTATCTATTCTATTCTATTCTGTTCTGTTCTGTTCTGTTCTGTTCTGTTTTGTTCTGTTCTGTCTGTTCTAGTCTAGTCTAGTCTAGTCCATTCATTCCATTCCATTCCATTCTTCCATTCCATTCTATTCTAAAAGAGATATTGAGATGTTGGAAAGAGGGCAGAGAAGAGCAACAAGGTGATTAGGGGCCTGGGTTTAGCTAGTCTAGAGAAAAGAAAGATTAAGGGTGACTTGATAGCGATCTTCCAATATTTGAGGGCTGCTGCCACAAGGAAGAGGGGATCAACTTATTTTCCAAAGTTGTCTGTGTGCCATCATTGGAGGTTTTTGAGAAGAGACTGGACAGCCAATTGCCCAGAATTGGTACAGTGCCTCCTATAGCAGGGGGTTGGACTAGAAACCCCTAAGGCTCAACTCCATTATTCTATAGTCTTTAAAGCTAGAGGAACAGACTCCTGTTCAACCCTGAATGTGCTCCCCCTGTCCCTCTCTGTCCCTTTGTATAAAGCAGGGGAGACTTACACAGGTTGTGGTAACAACAGTTCTTCCCTCTACAAAGACCTTTCCCCTGTTCCCTGCATCTGCAGCCAATTCACAAAGGGGGAAAAAGAGTTGGCAAAACACTTTTAACTACCAAATTGTTCTCTGTGATTTAGGAAGTTACAGATACAGAATATATAGGCTGCTCCAAGCAGTACATCTTTTTTTTTTATTTGAGAAATTCAGATTCTAACCTTTGTTGTTGTGCCCAAGTAATTTGCTTAAACCTTTTGCTGTGGCATCAAGAGCACAACCTCCAACAACAACACTATTAACAAGAACAAGCAACAACTTCCTCCTCCACCTCTTCCTCTTGTTCTCCATCTCCTTCCTCCTCCTTCTGTTCTCCATCTCCTTTCTCTCTCCTCTTCCTCCTCTTCCTCCTGGTCTTCATCCTCCTCCTCCTCCTTCTTGTTCCCCATCTCCTTCCTCCTCCTTGTTCCCCATCTCCTTCCTCTCCCTCCTCCTCCTCCTCCTCCTCTTCCTCCTGATCTTCATCCTCCTCCCCTTCTTGTTCCCCATCTCCTTCCTCTCCTCCTCCTCCTCTCCTCTTCCTCTGATCTTCATCCTCCTCCCCTTCTTGTTCCCCATCTCTTTCATCCTCCTTCTTGTTCCCCATCTCCTTCCTCTCTCCTCCTCCTCCTCCTCTTCCTCCTGATCTTCATCCTCCTCCTCCTCCTTCTTGATCCCCATTTCCTCTCTCCTTCTCCTCCTCTTCCTCCTGGTCTTCATCCTCCTCTTCCTCCTTCTTGTTCCCATCTCTTTCCTCCTCTTTCTTGTTCCCCATCTCCTTCCTCTCTCCTCCTCCTCTTCCTCCTCTTCCTCCTGGTCTTCATCCTCCTCCTCCTTCTTCTTTTTCCCCATCTCCCTTCCTCTCTCCTCCTCCTCCTCTTCCTCCTCTTCCTCCTGGTCTTCATCCGCCTCCTCCTCCTTCTTGTTCTCCATCTCCTTCCTCCTCCTTCTTGTTCCCCATCTCCTTCCTCTCTCCTCCTCCTCCTCTTCCTCCTCTTCCTCCTGTCTTCATCCTCCTCCTCCTCCTTCTTTTTCCCCATCTCCTTCCTCTCTCCTCCTCCTCCTCTTCTTCCTCCTGGTCTTCCTCCTCCTCCTCCTCCTTGTTCTCCATCTCCCTCCTTTCTCCTCCTCCTCTTCCTCCTCCCCTTCCTTCCTTCCTTCCTTCCTTCCTTCCTTCCTTCCTTCCTTCCTTCCTTCCTCCTTCTTTCCTATCCCCACTGGATGGATGGGTACAACTCACACTGGAAGGAGGTTTCTAAGAGAGTTGGGGACAACCCTTGTCTCAAATTGTGTAGGGTCATCTCCTTGAACAGGAGGGGTTGGACTGGAAGACCTCCAAGGACCCTTCCAACTCTCTTCTGCGCTCTCCATCACGTCTCTTGTCAAAAGATCTGGAGTTGGCAGGTTGTATTATTTATTATGATGTGTTTTTTTTTGTAGCTGAATATTGCAAAGAAGCTTGTTGGTATGCTGAAATAGTCTGGCCATCTTGGTCAACTCCAGATGCATTTTAATTGTAGGTTGAGAGGTAAGAGAGAGCCTAGGCGGCTGGAAGCATCCCAGTTCATTTAAAATCCCGTCCCGCACTGGTCATCGCAAGCCGAGATCATTCCTATGCCCCTCGCCCAACGGCATGGATCATGGTATAATATATTTATGCATCCCATTCATGGGGGCTCAAAACCATTCTCTCGGGGGGGGGGAGCAGCCTGGCCTTTAAAAATGGCACTTGTCATTTAATTATAATCAAATCCTCCCCCCCCCCCCCGTGGGGAGAAGGTGCATTTCTTCACCTCTCGATTTTCCAGGGTGTTTTGAAGCTGTGCCACGAGTAAGAAAGGAGAAACTGATTTAGCTGGGATTAGTGTGGGGAAAGCTAATTGTTCTTTCACCTTACTTTTGCTGTCATTCCTTCAAGGATTAAGCTAAGCCGCCAAGTATGTTTCATCAGCGAGCGTAGGGATTATTTAGTCTCTCTCGTCTGTCATCCAGACACTTCCAGGAACGTTGACTGGGGCTCTCTAAGCTGTGCGATTCATCACGCAGGTTCGCACGATTAAGTTCGGTGCGTTATATCCAGTTACCCCGAGCGGACGCTGCGGGCTCTAATCGAATTAACTAGAAAGGTTGATTCTATTAGCTATCTTAGGATACCTCTGGAGGCATCCTAAATCGTCCATCACTTCCCACCCCGCCAGGGATGGGTTTCTCGCCCCGTTCCAACCGGTTCGGTTGGAACGGGGCCGGCGGCGTCCTCGTGCACGTGCGCGGTGCACGCATGCGTACTAGCGTCTGCGTGACGCTCCAGCTGCTCCTGGACGATCGCGCAGGCACTGTATGCGTCCTGTGCATGCTGGAAGCGCAGAACTGATCATAACCGGGTAAGGACCGTGGCGGCGGGCGCGCCCTTCGCCATTCCCTGAAGTTACTTACTTCCGGGTTTCGGCGACCAACCGGTTCGCAGGGACCGCCGCGAACCGGTTGAAACCCACCCCTGCACCCCGCCCCCTGGTGGTCTTGAAAGCCTCTGGATTTCTCACACTTAGGGACGATGCCAAGGGTACCCGACCAAACACTGCATTTGTCTTGCTCCCCCGCTGTTGAAAGAAATGTCCTTCTGGGTTCAGCTCCAAGTGGGGAAAAGACACTGGAGACATGGAGGCTGCTTGGAAAGATGGTTTATTGTTGGACAGGGCCACATGGCTTGAGCCCTGAACAGAAAGTGATCGCATGCTTCAATGTTTGTGGAGAAGAAGAGAAGGGCTGAGGGAGGGGCTTGCTAGGATTTTTATACCCTGTTCAGTCCCACCTCTCTGTTTCCTGTTCCTGTGTAAGAAATGTATTCTGATTGGTTGTCAGACTCCCATGGGGCTATGCAGGGCTACTCTCTAGGCTGTGTTTTGAATCCAGTATGGATGAGTTCTCAGATGCCATGTGGCCAGTTGAGTAAAGGGCCAATATTATCATGCTTTCCTGTTGTAGCTGCTGGTGAAGTCTTTATTATGTAAGTGACTAGCCTGGCCTTCTCAATGGCCCATTGACAAAGTGGGATGGGCAGGAAGCTACAGGCAGCTATTCTGTCTCTTAAAACGTGTTTCTTTCTTTTCACATCCAGAGAAATATTCCACCTTTTCAATATTTCCTTGGATATTTCATTTTTCTGGGAGAGGGCTGGGTTATAACTTCCCACACACCCCAAGTTAGATGACGTCCGTGGTTGCGATCGCTTCTTTGCACCCAGCCTGACAAATAGTCTGGCTGGATTTAGTATTTTTGGCTAGTATCATTCCTTGGGATTTAGGATGGTTAAGGATGCTGCCTTAATGCATATGTATGGGCTGCTCGAAGTCATGCAGCTTTTTTAAAAAAAAAGAATTGGAGTGGAGTGGAGCAGAATGGACGAAACATAGGGAGAGGAGGAGAGGAGAGAGGAGGGGAAGGGAGAAGAGAAGAGAGGAGAAGAGCAGAAGGGAATGGAACAGAGAGGAGGAGAAGAGAAGAGAGAAGAGCAGAATGGAATAGAACATAGGAGAGAGGAGGAGAGGGGAGAGAAGGGGAGAGAGAGAAGAGAGAAGAGCAGAATGGAATAGAACATAGGAGAGAGGAGGAGAGGGAGAGAAGGGGAAGAGAAAGAAGAGAAAGCAGAATGGAATAGAACATAGGAGAAGGAGGAGAGGGGAGAGGAGGAGAAGAGAAGAGAGAAGAGCAGAATGGAATAGAACAGAGGGGAGGGGAGGAGAGGAGAGGAGGGGAAGAGAAGAGAAGAGAGAAGAGCAGAATGGAATAGAACATAGGAAGAGAGGAGGGGAGAGAAGTGAAGAGAAGAGAGAGAAAACAGAATGGAATAGAACATAGGAGAGAGGAGGAGAGGGGAGAGAAGGGAAGAGAAGAGAAAGAGAAGAGCAGAATGGAATAGAACATAGGAGGAGGAGAGAGGGAGAGAGGGAAGAGAAGAGAAAGAGAATAGCAGAATGGAATAGACATAGGAGAGAGGAGGAGAGGGAGAGAAGGGAAGAGAAGAGAAGAGAGAAGAGCAGAATGGAATAGAACATAGGAGAGAGGAGGAGAGGAGAGAGGAGGGGAAGAGAAGAGAAGAGAGAAGAGCAGAATGGAATAGAACAGAGGGGAGGGGAGGAGAGGGGAGAGGAGGAAAGAGAAGAGAGAGAGAAGAGCAGAATGGAATAGAACATAGGAGAGAGGAGGAGAGGGGAGAGAAGGGGAAGAGAAGAGAAAAGAAAGCAGAATGGAATAGAACATAGGAGAGAGGAGGAGGGGGGAGAAGAGGGGAAGGGAGAAGAGAAGAGAGAAGAGCAGAATGGAATAGAACATAGGAGAGAGGAGGAGGGGGGAGAAGAGAAGAGAAGAGAGCGATGGAATAGAACATAGGAGATAGGGAGGAGGAGAGAGGAGGGGAAGGGAGAAGAGAAGAGCAGAAGGGAATAGAACAGAGGGGAGGAGAGAGGGGAGGGGAGAAGAGAAGAGAAGAAGTGCAGTGGAGCAGAATGGAATGGAACAGAGGGGAGGGGAGGAGAGGGGAGAGGAGAGGAGGGAAAAGGAAAGGAACGAGGAGGAGAAATGGAAGGGAAGGGAGGGGAAAGAAGGAGAGGAAGAATGGAGAGGAGGGGAGGAGAGAGATTTATTTGGCCAAGGTGGTTAGAAAAACAAGGATTTGTCTCCGGTTCAGAAGCCCGTACTTGTAAAACAACAGAGAAAATATAATAATATACAGGCCAACCTCCATGATTCATGGACTCAAAATAAGGAACCTGAGCTTCGAAGGCCATCCCCAAAGTCCAAGTGCCTCAATGCTATTGAAATCTTAGGAAGAGAGAAGTCAGTCACTCTTCTGGCCTATTGAATCCCCATCGATCTGCAGGGCGTGGGCACCCCTAACCTCCTCGCCACCACCCTGGCAGTGCCAGCTCTAATTACCCGCTCCTTCCCTTCAACACCAACCCCCGAGCCTCCTTGTCCTCCTCGCCTGCAGAAATATTTTATAGCTTCCTCCTCCTCCTCCCCACCCCTCTTCCCTCTAATTAAACCTTTTGAGCAAGGAGTCATTATGGAAGTGATTTATGGAGCCAGCCCCGATTGCCAATCTTTGCAGGGTGTTGTTCCATATTACTTAATTGTTTTAGTAGCGCTTCAGCCATTACTTTCTCTGTTCGGGTAAAAACAGGAAACAGGAGGTTCTATTACAGATGTTTGGTTAATTAGCTCAGAGGCTGTCTAATGGGGGCGATTAAAAATGCAAATGAGAGGGATCAAACAGAGGGAAATTTTCCTCTTGACAGTGGGTGTGTTTATAGGTATATACTGTATGCACACATACTGTATGTGTGTGTATGTGTGTGTGTGTGTGTGTGCACGGGCGTGTGCATGCATGCATGCATGCATGTATGTATACATACACAGAGGTGTGATTCAGCCTGTTTGGACTGGTTTAGATGAACCGGTAGTGAAAATTTTGGAATCCCACCACTCTAATGTATGTATATGTATATGCGTATATGTATGCATGTGTGTGTGTGTATATATATATATATATATTCGAACCTGAGATGTACTTGTACTTGTACTTGACGCCTCTTCACCCATCGTGGGTATAGGCGACTTCCATGGAAATTTGATGCCACTGCCTTCGGTCCTGGGCTAGGGTTGTCAGGTGGTGCAGCCAGTCGCTATCATATGATTTTCGGCTAAGATTGAATGGGCGCAGACTATATCTTCGGCTTTCCGTTTGAAGTGACGCAGAGTGGTTAGACGAACACCTCCTTTTGGCCGTTTCCAGGTCGGACCAGGCTGTTGGAATGGATATGGCGATCCATGGAAGCTGTTTCGGCTGGATATACGCCAGTCCCAAGGGTCGACAGAGCCCGATTGGTGGGAACGGGGGGCACCACGTGAAGGCCGGGTTGTCGTTTGATAGCTGAGAGGCTTTGCAATAAGCGTTGCAATGTATATTGCGCATCAACTATCCTTGCCCACCTGAGATGTATGTATGTATTGTATGTGTGTGTGTGTGTGTGTGTACACACACACACACCACACAACGTATGTATGTATTGTATGTATGTATGTATGTATGTATGTATGTATATGTTGTATTTGTGCTGATAAATAAATGAAGGGAGACTAGTATAGATCTATTTCAAGCTATTTAGCCATACCCTTACTGGGAATCGAACCTGGGATGTATATGTATGTATGTATGTATGTATGTATGTATGTATGTATGTTTGTATGTATGTTTGTATGTATAGTATTTGTGCTGATAAATATATGTGTGATCTTAAGGTTGATCCAGAAAGACCATCAATCAGAACTGCAGGAAAAAAAGCAATGGCTGCCAACCTGACTTCCATTGACACCTGCACACTGCAGGAGCAAAAAGAGGGACCTGAAAATACTTATATAAATTGTTTCAACTCCTACCCTCAAAACGACACTATAGAGCACTGCACACCAAGACAGTAAGAGCCGAGGTGGCGCAGTGGTTAGGGTGCAGTACTGCAGCCACTTCAGCTGTTCTGTCATCTGCAGTTCAGCAGTTCTAATCTCACCGGCTCAAAGGTTGACTCAGCCTTCCATCCTTCCGAGGTGGGTGAAATGAGGACCCAGACTGTGGGGGCGATATGCTGACTCTGTAAACCGCTTAGAGAGGGCTGGAAGCCCTATGAAGCGGTATATAAGTCTAACTGCTATTGCTATTGCTAAGACAACTAGACACAAGAACAGGTTTTTTTTTTCCTGAACGCCATCACTCTGCTAAACAAATAATTCCCTCACCACTATCAAACCATTCATTAAGGTTGCATTACTATTACTATTAGTCTCCTCATCGTTCCTATCACCCATCTCCTCCCAGTTATGGCTGCAGAAATGTAACTTTGTTGCTTGAATCCTTACGATTTATATTGATATTGATTGTTTCCTGATTGCTTATTTGTACCCTGCGACTATCATTAACTGCTGTACCTTAGGATTCTTCACGGATGTATCTTGTCTTTTTATGTACACTGAGAGTATTTGCACCAGACAAATTCCTTGTTTGTCCAATCACACTTGGCCAATAAAAAATTCTATTCTGTTCTGTTCCGTTCCGTTCCGTTCCGTTCCTTCTTGTATTGTATTGTATTGTATTGTATTGTATTTATTGTATTGTATTGTATTGCATTGCATTGCATTGCATTGCATTCTATTCTATTGTATTCTATTGTATTCTATTGTATTCTATTGTATTGTATTGTATTCTATTCTATTCTATTCTATAGAATGTATCTTGTCTTTTAATGTACACTGAGAGCATCTGCACCAAAGACAAATTCCTTGGGTGTCCAATCACACTTGGCCAATAAAGAATTCTATTCTGTTCTGTTCCGTTCCGTTCCTTCTTGTATTGTATTGTATTGTATTGTATTGTATTGTATTGTATTGTATTGCATTGCATTGCATTCTATTCTATTCTATTCTATTCTATTCTATTCTATTCTATTCTATAGAACGTATCTTGTCCTTTTATGTACACTGAGAGCATCGGCACCAAAGACAAATTCCTTGTGTGTCCAATCACACTTGGCCAATAAAGAATTCTATTCTGTTCTGTTCCGTTCCTTCTTGTATTGTATTGTATTGTGTTGTATTGTATTGTATTGTATTGTATTGTATTGTATTGCATTGCATTCTATTGTATTCTATTCTATTGTATTCTATTCTATTGTATTCTATTCTATTCTATTCTATTCTATTCTATTCTATAGAACGTATCTTGTCCTTTTATGTACACTGAGAGCATCGGCACCAAAGACAAATCCCTTGTGTGTCCAATCACACTTGGCCAATAAAGAATTCTAAAAATCTAAATTCCTCAACATCCTGTTTATACTTCTGTAATTCTATGTATCTTTAATGTCACAACTGCCCCCCCCCTTCCACGTCCTAGTATTCCTAAGAATCTTTGTTCCTCCTGGGACTTTCTCCTCCTTCAAATAGTTACAAGATGGACCGATATTCTCCTCCACTTCAGGGGAAAATTATTGCTTAGCCTTTTTCTGTCCCATTTGAACAGCAGAAGAAAAAATCGAAAGTAAGAAGATAATGGTGCAATGCTAACCTACTGTCTCTCTCTCTCTCTCTCTCTCTCTCTCCTCTCCCTCCTCCTCTCCTCTCTCTCCTCTCCTCTCCCTCTCCTCTCCTCTCTTTTCTCTCTCTCCTCTCCTCTTTCCTCCTCTCTCTCCTCCCCTCTCCCCTGTTCTCCTCTCTCTCTCCTCTCTCTTTCCTCCTCTCTCTCCTCTCTCTCCTCTCTCCCCCTCTTCTCTCCTTTCTCTCCCCACTCTCTCTCTCTCTCTCCCCCCTCTCTTCCCCCATCTCTCTCTCCCCCCCTCTCTCCCCCCCTCTCTCTTTGTCTCCCTCTCTCTATCTCTCTCTCAGATCTCTTCTAATTGCTTCTGGCTGGATGGGGAAAATCAAGTGTTACAAATGGAGAGAAATTTAACTCAGTTCCAATCACGATACGAAATTGAGTTTTACGTCCAGGAGTGAATCACTGGAGCCTTGCAAAAGATATTAAAATGAATCAATACGGGTGGAATAGGTGAGCGTGGCCCATCCTAACAGAGTTTTCAGGTTGGGATACCCAGCCTGGCAAGGGATGCCTTATAAAAATTCTCTCGGGCGCAAGGGGAAAAAAAAGATATCAAAACCAAGATGGCTCCAAATTAATGCTGTTTAATCCTGTCTGATTACAGGGCCAGCCGCCACGAACAGGTGAGCTGTGTCTACATCTCCTGCTTTTGTGTACTCGGGTTCTCTCTTCTCTTTTAAATAATAAACACTCGGTGACTGGCAATTTGTACAGTAAATTAGGTTTCATTTGCTCTGAGTGCCACGGAGTTCTCCAACGTTTGGGAGCAATGCTAAGCACACCAGAAAACAAACAAACAAGCAAACAAACCATCCTTAAACCATCTTTCCAAGCACCCTCCATGTTTCCAGTGTCTTTCTTCCCCACTTGGAACTCAACCCAGATGGGCCGTTTCTTCCAACACAATCCCTTCCAGAGGTGGGTTGCTGCAAGCATTATTGCGCACCAGATGCGCGCCCTGCCAGCGTACACATCTGCACATCAATAGCTCTGTGCATGTGCAAAACGTTAAAAAAAATGAATACAAAATAAATTTGTGCAATGAAAATTGTTCTGCGCATGCGCAGGAGCAAAGACAGCAATAGCAATAGCAATAGCAGTTAGACTTATATACCGCTTCATAGGGCTTTCAGCCCTCTCTAAGCGGTTTACAGAGTCAGCATATCGCCCCCACAGTCTGGGTCCTCATTTCACCACCTCGGAAGGATGGAAGGCTGAGTCAACCTTGAGCCGGTGAGATTAGATCCGCTGAACTGCAGATAACAGTCAGCTGAAGTGGCCTGCAGTACTGCACCCTAACCACTGCGCCACCTCGGCTCTAAATGGCGCCACTGGTTCAGAGGTGCAGCAGTCCTTGGTCGCTGCCAGTTGCCAAACCATTACCGGTTTGGCTGAACTGGTCCGAACTGGTAAGGAACCTAACACTGATCCCCTCTCTTCCCTTCCCTCCCACTCCTCTCCACTCCATTCCATGCAATAAATGAATCTACTCTTGATGACATTTCTCAAACCTCTGTAAATAATTGCTGAGGTCCAATTCCCATTCCTAGGTGTTTTTCAGCCCCCCTACTCTTGCACACCAAATACTTCCAGTCCCCTCCCCTCCCTCTCCCTCCTTCTTAGCCCCCTGCTGCCTTTTTCTCCATGGGGGCATTGCTGTCTCTAACTGTCAGAGAAAGGCCCCACTGCGTAAAATGAGGCCTCTTTGCTTCGGCATTATCAGTGTCCTGGCTACATGTTGCTATTAAAAAAAAAAAATTACAGCCCTTATAAAACATGTAGACTAGAAAATAACCAGGCTGTCTCAGCGGAAGCCGTTCTCCCCACCCAAGGAAAGAATGATGCCAGTCTAGGTTGAATAAAAAAAAGTGCCCAATTCACAAAGTTTTATTAAGAGATGGAAAAAAAATGAGGAGGGGGGAAGACAGGTAGGAAGACTGCCCCACTCCCCTTGCCCTTCAGGCATTTTTCCTACGTGGGGTGCATATTTCCTACAATTACAGAAAAACCTAATTTTAGGAATCGAGGACAGAGGCATGGAAATAATAATAATAATAATAATGCCGACTTGAAAGATCGGATCCAAAGTGGTCCTTTTCACCCTAGTAGCCCTTTGGAGTAAAAATGGGTATTTCTCGTAGCTCCTGAAGTCTATTGCTAACATCACACACACAATTCTTGGGGTGAGAACTAAGTAAGGCAGCAATGAATGCCCATGATGAGATCTATGTTTTTGTTCTTATTCCGTCGCCTCACGCCCAATTGCCACTCACATAGCTTGCTATGTTGACAGGGGTGACTCGAGAGACGGGTTGAGGTTGGGGATGGAAAGATATATATATATCCAAGGAAGTTTTTCTCCCTTTAAATGGAAGGAAAGAATAACATGAATGAATCATCTTTGGGGAAGGTTGCAAAGGAACAGGATGTCAGGATAACAAGTAACACCCCCAACGAAAGAAGACTCTGAGGCTTGAATTTCCTCAAAGTTCCATTTTACTAAGGTAAAGGGAAAGCTTCCCCTCGCACATACATGCTAGTCATTCCCAACTCTAGGGGGCGATGCTCATCTCCGTTTCAAAGCCGAAGAGCCAGCGCTGTCCGAAGACCTCTCTATGGTCATGTGGCCGGCATGACTAAATGCCGAAGGCGCACGGAATGCTGTTCCCTTCCCACCAAAGGTGTCCCTATTTTTCTAGTCTCATTTTTACATGTTTTCGAACTGCTAGGTTGGCAGAAGCTGGGACAAGTAACGGGAGCTCACTCTGTTAAGTGGCCCTAGGGATTCGAACCACCAAACTGCCTACCTTTCTGATCGACAAGCTCAGTGTCTTAGCCACTGAGTCACCACATCCATTTTATCAGAGGTGTCATATTGGCACATCTGGGAAAACCTGAATTGGACAGCTTCCAGGGTTTCCCCACCCGAACGAAAGTTCAAGTCCCTGATAATTATCAAATTTGGAATAGATGGTATTCCTGGCTTGAGAGTAAACGTAAAACTCTAAGGTATAAATGTTAAAAGTAGAATAGGTAGAGGGTAAAATGTATAAGAAATATATGATATGGATATGGTGAATAGATGACCGGAAGAAGCTGGGCATGGACGCCAGCGTAGAAGAAGGAGATTGGGCCATGTGATGGACTGTGGGTGTGGGGACAAGATCATGAACTTTTAACTGGGTGGATTCTGATGTAACTTCCAGAGTTGGAATCCCCACAACTATGTGCCAACAAACCTGTTTTATTAAATTGGAACTTTAAGCATAGTTTTGCCTTCGACTCTGATTTAATTCTACATGGTATTTGGAACGCTGACACTAGACTAGACTAGATTAGAATAGACTAGAATAGAATAGAATAGATGGAAGACATCTTAGAGGTCTTCTAGTCCAACCCCCTGCTCAAGCAGGAGACTCTATACCAGCGATAGCGAACCTTTTAGGCACCAAGTGGATACCCTACACCATTTCAGACAAATGGTTGTCCAATCTCTTCTTAAAAACTTCCAGTGTTGGAGCATAACATCGAACTGTTTCAGAGGCCAAGCTTGGTTCATTGAGCAACATTTGTAGTTAGATTTAGC
>NC_045543.1:146685746-146710746 GCF_009769535.1 Thamnophis elegans | reverse complement strand
CAGGCTTTGTTTATTTTTGACACAGAAAATAGAAGTAATAGTAATTGATTTTCCTTCCTGGTCAATCCCGCCGGCGGTGGGTTTCACATTTTGTTACCACCGGTTTGCCGTGGACGTGCCCGCTCACTTTGTGGGTACACACACCCCCTTCTGCGCATGCACACAGACTTCACATATGCACTTATCTTGTGCCTGCACCTTCTGCACATGCACCTCCAGAATGCAGCCGCGCGAGCGATACTGGGTGTGCCAAGGTACACCCATATCACACCTATCCTCCGCGAGCTGCACTGGCTGCCCATTGGGCACGATTCAAGGTGCTGGTTATTACCTTTAAAGCCCTATATGGCCTAGGACCTGGGTATCTACGAGACCGTCTTCTGCTACATACCTCCCTCAGACCAATAAGGTTGCACAGGATGGACCTTCTCCGGGTACCTTCAGCAGGACAATGCCGGCTGGCGACGCCTAGGAGTAGGGCCTTCTCTGTTGCCGCTCCGGCCCTATGGAATGAGCTGCCCCCAGAGATCCGGGCCCTACCCACTCTCATGGCCTTTCGCAAAGCCATTAAAACCTGGCTTTTCCGGCAGGCTTGGGGCTGTTGACCCCTTGACTGAGGTCCAGCCTTTTTTGATTGGATGTTGTGTTGTGTTCTTTTTTAACTTTGTTGTGTTCCATTGTTTTTAATAATTCTTTTAATTCTTTTTTCATTTCTGTAAGCCGCACGGAGTCCTCCGGGATTGGGGGGCATAGAAATTCAATAAATGAAAATGAAATGAAATTTGCCCAGCCCCCAAAGCGTGCCTCAATAGAATGGCATAGGGCCGGGGTTGGGTAGGTGGGGCATGATCAACCACAACTTCTGCTCTGGGTTCAGCTGAACCAGTTCGAACCGGCTGAATACACCTCTGAATTCCACCTTATTTAGCCCTAACTGTGGCTGGTTTCTGGATATGCAAGTACTCCTTGACATACAACGGTCCATTCAGCTGCCAGAGCTATGACTGTTTTTCACATTTATGACCTTTGCAGCGTCCTACGGGTCATGTGATCAAAATTCACTTGGCCACGGACGCATATTGATGATGGTTGCAGCGTCCCAACCATCATCAATATGCAAGCGAATCAATGGCGAACAACTGCAATGTAATAACAATAGCAGAACAACTGCAGTGATTCACTTAACATCTCTGGCAAGAAAGGTCGTAAAATGGGGCAAGACTCACTTAGTGTCTCTCTTTTCACTTAGCAGCAGAAATATTGGGTTCAGTTGTGGTCATAAGTCAAGGACTCTACTTCCTAGTTAATCCTGTGGATAACCTCAAGGCCTCAAGTAGAAAGTGCCAGAAAGGGAAGGGAAATTCTTGGATCAGTTCAAACTGTGTTTATACTTAAGATATTATGTAGCTTCTTCCTTTTTAAGGTGCAAACAAGACTGGGGGAAAAATGTATACCTTTGTAGGAGACCCACAAATATAACACTTTTCCAATATTTGAGGAGCTCCTACAAAGTTAAGGAGGTCAAATTATTTTCCAAAGCACCAATAAAATGGCTTTTTTGTCTTAGCTTCAAAGACAACTCAAATTCAGTTACAGGCTGCAAATTCCTAAATCCGTCAGTCTTCCCTCCCTCTCTCATATTGCTTCTTTCCTTGTCGCTCATGTTTCCTTCCCTCCCTCCCTCCCTCCCTCCTTCCTTCATTTCTTCCTTCCTTCCTTCTTTCCTGTCTCCCATATTGCCTTCCTTCCTTCCTTCCTTCCTTCCTTCCTTCCTTCCTTCCTATCAACCTCCTTTCTTCTCTCCCTTCCACCCTCTTACAATTTCTATTTTCCCTCTCTCCCATATTTCCTTCTTTCTTTCCTTCCTTCCTCCCTCCCTCCCTCCCTTCCTATCCACTTCCCTCCCTCCCGCTCACAATTTCTTTTTCACTCCCATATTTCCTTCTTTCCTTCCTTCCTTCCACCTTCCCTCCTTCCCTCCCTTCTTACCCACTCCTTCTTCCCTCCCTCCCTCTCACAATTTCTTTTTCCCTTTGTCCCATATTTCCTTCCTTCTTTCTATCTTCCCTCCCTCCCTCCCTCCCTATCCATCTACCTTCTTCCTTCCCTCCCTCTCACAATTTCTTTTTCCCTCTCTCCCATATTTCCTTCCTTCCTTCCTTCCTTCCTTCCTTCCTTCCTTCCTTCCTTCCTTCCTTCCTTCCTTGGTTGGAAACTATTGAGAAGCAATCTGGAATTAAGAAGAAACTTCCTAACAGTGAGGACAATTAACCAGTGGAACAACTTGCCTTCAGAAGTTGTGGGTGCTCCATCACTGGAAGCTTTTAAGAAGAGACTGGACAGTCACTTGTCTGAAATGGTCTAGGTTTTTCTGCCTGGTCAGGGGGTTGGACTAGAAGACCTCCAAGGTCCCTTCTATGTTCTATGAAAGACGTTGAGGAAATTTTGTTGTGCTTATTGGAGTCTAAATCATGGAAGCTCTTGAGGAACTGTTCCTTTTGAAAGATAACATGAAACCTGCATTGCAGAAAGAGGGAAGCTAGTTGCTGAAAGTTGTTAAACTTTTGATGGAAAAGTTTAGGCTTGATCAAAACAGGATAGCTGTAATTAATATATTTGTAGGGCTATATAAAAGAAGATTTTTTATGGAACCTATAAAAAAAGAACTTTTATGGAACTGTTGCCTTGTTCTACGGCGTCTTCAATCACATTCATTCCTTTTTTAATGTATTATTATAACAAAGGTGTTGAAAACAAAGATCTATTGATCAACTGAGCATAGATAACCTCCTGATCATTGTGTTTCTTCGAACGTGTGAAATTCATATCCTGAGTAAAGTGAGATCAAGATTTTGAAAGTCTTCAGTTTTAGAAGATGTACCTAACTTGATAAATCCAGTAGAAATGGAAAGAAAGAAAGAAAGAAGGAAGGAAGGAAGGAAGGAAGGAAAGAAAGAAGGAAGGAGGGAAAGAAAGAAAGAAAGAGAAAGAAAGAGAAAGAAGGAAGAAAGGAAAGAAAGGAAAAGAAAGAAAGAAAGAAATAAAGAAATAAAGAAAGAGAAATAAAGAAAGAGAAAGAAAGAATGAAGGAAGGTAGGAAGGAAGGAAGGAAGGAAGGAAGGAAAGAGAAAAAAAGAAAGTATTTTTCTTTGATGATGATTAAATAATGATTAAATAAATAGGCAAGCCACCATTAAGGTTATTACTGATGGCACTTGGAAAAAAATAAGTCCACTGAATAATTGTTGCTTTGTGGACAATCCTACACACAAACACACACCCACACAATATCACAAAGTTACCTACTGAAATGTATAATGCAGAGCACTGAAGGTTACAATAATAAAGCGGCTTTAATAGTCATCATCATCACCATCATTAAAAATAAGTTTATGTACAAATGGACTGAGTGGCATGGTGGCTTAGTGGTACAGATGCTCAACTCCCACACAGAAGGTTGAGAGTTCAATCCTAGGTAGCAGCAGGTGTTTCTCTGTCAGAACCTAAAGAGAAACTATTTGCTGTGAACTCTGCATAGGCATCAGGAAGGGCATCTGGCCAGTAAATGCTCAGCTCCATCCTGTCGTCCTGATGCTACCCCTAATTAAGCAAATACAGGGTCATAAATAAGGGAGTTTTTAATGTATAAATGCATTGTTTCATGGCATCTTTGGTTGTTGTCCAGCTCTTCTTCAGAGTCTCAAAGGTGTTTTTCCAAAAGGCAACTGGCCTTTCTTTTTTTTTTCTTTGAAGACATTTTGCTTCTCATCCAAGAAGTTTCTTCAGCTTTGACTGGAGGGTGGGGAATGGAAGGATTTATACTCCTTGAAGATAGTTGGTCATTTGCATCCTTTTAGAAAGTTGTTGAGGCCACTTGGAGGCCTATCTATGACCTCAGATTCATCTGAGTGGTGCAAATGGATGTGGACCTTCTTGGAACTGCTGAAAGGAGATAGACAATGTTGTATCCCCCCCCCTCTGTTGAGAGAGGACTGTTCAGTTTTGACATAGATCCCTCCAGGTGGCCTCAATGACCCTCTAAAATAATGCAAATGACCAACTGCCTGCAATATTTTGGACAGAGGGGATTACTGGTTTGAAAGAAGGGTCAAAGAGACCATTTATGTTAAAAAATTGAAAAGTCCTCACCTAACAGAGGGGGGTGTATAAGACATCATCTATCTCCAGTCTACAACACAGTCCTTCAACAGTTTCATGAAGGCTCCACACCCATTTGCACCACTCAGGTGAATCTGAGGACACAGATAAACCTCCAAGTGGCCTCAAGGACCCTCTAAAAGGATGCAAAAGACCAGATGTCTGCAAGGAATATAAACCCTTCCATTCCCCACCATCCAGTCAGAGCTGAAGAAGCTTCTTGGATGAGAAGCGAAACGCCTTCACAAGAAGAAAAGCAGAAAGTCCAGTTGCCTCCTGAAAAAGCACCTTTGGGACAACCCTAACCTGGATGACTGAAGATCTCCAAAGATATCTGCAAGGAATATCAATCCTTCTCTTCCCCATCATTCAGTCAGAACTGAACGGAATACAACAGTATATAATGGAATGGAATGGAATGGAATGGAATGGAATGGAATAGAATAGAATAGAATAGAATTAGAGAAAGAATAGAATAGAATTAGAGAAAGAATACAATAGAATAGAATGGGAATAGGATAGGATAGGATAGGATAGGACAGGACAGGACAGGACAGAACAGAACAGAACAGAACAGAACAGAATAGAATTAGAGAAAGAATAGAATAGGATAGGATAGGATAGGATAGGATAGGATACGATAGGACAGGACAGGACAGGACAGGACAGGACAGAAAATAGAATAGAATTCTTAATGGGCCAAGTGTGATTGGCCACACAAGCAATTTGTCTCTGGTGGATATGCTCTCAGTGTACGTAAAATGACAAGATACATTTGACATGAATCATAAAAGACAACACTTAATAATAGTCATAGGGTACAAATAAGCAATCAAATCATGCTAGGAAACAATCAATGTCAATCGTAAAGATACAAGCAACAATCATACAGTCATAATTGGAAGGAGATGGGTGATTGGAATGATGAGAAGATTAATAGTAATGCAGCCTTAGTGAATAGTTTGACATTATTGTGGGGATTGGCTGTTTAGCAGAGTGATGGCATTCAGGGAAAAACTGCCCTTGTGTCTAGTTGTCTTGGTGTGCAGTGCTCTACAGCATCGTTTTGAGGATAGGAGTTGAAACATTTTATGCCCAGGATGTGAGGGGTCTGTAGATATTTTCCCAGCCCTCTTTTTGACTCGTGCAGTGTGCAAGTCCTCCATGAAAGGCAGGTTGGTATCCATTGTTTCTTCTGCAGTTCTGATTATCCTCTGAAGTCCGTGTCTGTCTTGTTGGGTTGCAGAGCGAAACCAGAGAGTTATGGACGTGCGGACTCAATAATTCCTCTGAAGAAGCTTCTTGAATGAGAAGCGAAATGTCTTCGATGAAAAACAAAGAAAGTCCAGTTGCCTCTTGAAAAAAAGCAGTTTTGGGGCAACCATGACCTGGATGACGGAGAATCTCCATAGATACTCTTCTTCAGAGGTGTGCATCCTTTTTTTTTCCTGGCTAATGGAGGTGATCAAATCAACCCCAGCTTCCACTCACCCAACAGGATGCCACCTAACCACCATCTTCATCACATTTTTCCAAGTAGCAGTTTCTCCGTGTCTGAGCGCTATTTATTAAATCTATATTTCTTCTCCCTCGTCTCTTTGTTTGCTATGGGAAATTTAAGAGTGCTGGGTTGGCTCCGTCTTCAGGATTAAGGCTTGGGAGTGGAAAATGCTTTAGCAGCCCTCTTCCCCATTACATAAAAGATCATAAATTTCTCCTGCTTGGAACTCTTCTAGTGGAATATATCCTGCCTTTTTTGTATCATTTCCTCTGGGGAAATTCTAACTGACTGTTAGATGATCAGGCAGACAACTAAATTATCCAAAGTTCTCCATTAAATAACAGAAGTATGATCGGTCAAGTCGTTTGCATTCTCCAGGCAGTGTTCAAACACCCCCAGTGGATAATTGTCACTTAATGTTTTTAAAAGGATGGCCACCTTGAACGACTCTTGGTTAAAAAGTTCAAATTGGCCATGCGTAAGAAGCTGGCACGAAGGTGTCATTCATGGTGTGATCGCTTGTGTAATTGTGTGGTTGCAAAGGGCAACCACTGGGGGTTTTTAAAGAAGAGATTGGACAGCCATTGTCCTGGGATGGGTATATAACAGCGATCACTGGTGGCCCGCGATGAAATTTTGGTGGTTCGCAGAAAAATCTTTGCATTTTTGCATTTCTTTTTATTTTGGACTAAATCAGGCAGTGGTGGGTTTCAAAATTTTTTCAAACCTACTCTGTGGGTGTGGCCTCCTTTGTGGGAGTGGCTTGCTGGCCATGTGTTTTCTTTCTTTCTTTCTTTCTCTCTCTCTTTTTCTTTCTCTCTCTCTTTTTCCTTCCTTTTGTCTCTCTGTCCCTTTTCCCTTTTTTTCTTTCATCTCTCTCTCACACTTTTTCTTTCTTCTTTCTTTCTTTCTTTCTTTCTTTCTTTCTTTCTTTCTTTCTTTCAATTTAGCAATTTAGCAATTTAATGGGTTTATATGCCGCCCAATCCCGGGGGACTCAGACGTTTCATTACCCAAACTAGGTAACACCATCAGTGATAGAAGGGAGTGGGGTGTGGGGGAAGGAGGAAGAGAAGGAGAGGGAAGGAGGAGGAGGGTAACTGTGGGGTCCTTGCTCTCTGGGTTTGGTTCAGAGGTGGGTTCCTACCAGTTCGCACCTATTCGGTAGAACCGGTTCGTCAAATCTACCGAACTGGTTAGAAGAGGTTCCACCAGTGGACCCGGAAAGCAGGCCACACCTACAGAAGAGCTTCCAAAAATTTTTGAAACCCACCACTGCCACACACACACATAAACAGACACAGAGAGAGAGAGAGAGAGAGAGAGAGAGAGAGAGAGAGAAAGAAAGAGAAGAAGAAATAAATAAAGAAATAAAGAAATAAAGAAAAAAGAAAGAAAAAGAGTGAGAGAGAGATGAAAGAAAAAAGAAGAAAGGGACAGAGAGACAAAAGGAAGGAAGGAGAGAGAGAGAGAGAGAGAGAGAGAGAGAGAGAGAAGAAAACACATGGCCGGCAAGCCACACCCACCAGGTCACATGGCCAGCAAGCCACTCCCTCAAAAGAGGCCACACCCACAGAGTAGATTCCAAAAATTTTTGAAACCCACCACTGGTTTGGTTGTTTTCTTGCAGAGGTTTCATTACCCAGCCTAAGTAATGCCATCAGTTCTAGAAGGAAGTGGGGTTTGGGAGGAGGAGGAAGAGGAAGAGGACGGAGGGGTTACAAAACAGTGGCGCATTTACTTTGCAATGTTGCATTGTATATTTTATTAATACTCATCCCCTGGACATTCACATTCCAGTATGGATTTTTTTAAATAAAAAAAACAAACTTTTTTTTAAGCAGACTGGATTCTGTTTAGCCTTTAGAGTCATCCAAACCTGGTAGCAAATGAAAGTAGAGCCAGTCCTGAGTTGAACTGAATTCCCGATGACCTCCCAAACATGGGCATGTGGTTCTTTTGGCAGGATACAAAGGTTGCTGGCCACGTCTTCTTCTTCTGCCCTTTGGCTTTTGAATTCCCAATCTGACTTCTACTCCTGGTGATATTCTACCCTTAAAAGGCTTTGTTATTCTTAGCTTCGAAGCCCACTCAAGTTCAGTTACAGGCTGCAAATTCCTCCTTCCTTCCTTCCTTCCTTCCTTCCTTCCTTCCTTCCTTCCTTCCTTCCTTCCTTCCTTCCTTCCTCCCTCCTGTCCTTCCTCCCTCCCTCCCTTGCACTATTGCTTCTTTGCTTGTCTCCCATGTATGTTTCCTTCCTTCCTTCCTTCCTTCCTTCCTTCCTTCCTTCCTTCCTCCTGTCCTCCCTCTCTCCCTTGCATATTGCTTCTTTCCTTGTCTCCCATGTATGGTTCCTTCCTTCCTTTCTTCCTTCCTCCCTGTTTCATTCTCTCTCTGTCTGTCTCTCTCTCTCTTTCCTTCCTTCCTTCCTTCCTTCCTTCCTTCTTTCCTTCCTCCTGTCCTCCCTCCCTCCCTTGCACTATTGCTTCTTTGCTTGTCTCCCATGTATGTTTCCTTTCTTCCTTCCTCCCTGTTTCCCATGATTCATTCTCTCCCTGTCTCTCTCTCTTTCCTTCTTTCCTTCTTTCTTTCCTTCCTTCCTTCCTTCCTATCCAAATCCCTTCTTCCCTCCCTCCCACCCTCTCACCATTTCCTTTTTCCCCTCTCCCATATTTCCTTCCTTCCCTCCCTCCCTTCTTGCTTCCTGTCTCCCATATTACTTCCTTCCTTCCTTCCTTCCTTCCTTTCTTCCTTTCTTCCTTTCTTCCTTTCTCTCTCCCTCCCTCCCTCCTCATTCATACTCATCCTATCACAAGCTCCAGCCAGTTCCCATTCTAAGTCTACTGAACACAACGAAGGGCATCTCAGCACAATAAATTCAATGTTACCCTTTCGTTTACTTCGCCCTCTCTTTTCCGATAAACAGCCCCAGCACATCGGTGAGGGGTGGGTTGCATTTAAAAATAGAAAATCCCACCCCTTTAACCACATCCACGGAAGTTCTTGCAGGGACGTTTGGAGACCTTCTGAGGCTCGGCTGATGCTCACCTTGGCTTCTTTTTTAAGTGGATATCATTAGTTTGTGCCTTCAAGTATCGTGCTGACCCAGAAAAGGGATTAACTCAGCTCCCAGCTTAAGCCTTTGTGTGTGTGTGTTTTTGTTGTTGTTTTGTGAGTTGGAGAAGGCCTGCCAGGAACAGCCGGAAAAGGCTTGGTTGACAATTGTTTCCTTTTGTTCTCTTTCATCCAGGCCTGTCCAGCTGTACACCAGCAACTCCTCCATCTTCTATCAGATCTCCTTGAGGCTTGGCATTTACAGTGGGAGAAAATGACTCTCCGAAAAGCCTCCCTTCTAATTAATGTCACAAGAGATTCTCCCCCCCCCCTCCCTCCCTTCCCACCCACACCCTCCCCATCCCCAGTAACTCTCTCTCTCTCTCTCTCTCTTTCCTTCCTTCCTTCCTTCCTTCCTCCTGTCCTCCCTCCCTCCCTTGCACTATTGCTCGGTGGGGCTGTATTTCGCCAGGAGGTTAAGTCCGTCGCGAAATACCATGTCGACTAATAAGGGATGAATGAAAAACAGTGTCACTTTCAAAGAGCATCAATGATTTAACTTCAAAACAGCACAGGGCATCCTCATTCAATAAATGTATATGTTCACCTCGCACATACATGCTGGTCATTCCCAACTCTAGGGGGCGGTGCTGATCTCCGTTTCAAAGCCGAAGAGCCTGCGCTGTCTGAAGATGTCTCCGTGGTCATGTGGCCGGCCGAGGTGGAGCAGTGGTTAGGGTGCAGTACTGCAGGCCACTTCAGCTGACTGTTATCTCCAGTTCAGCGGTTCTAATCTCACCGGCTCAAGGTTGACTCAGCCTTCCATCCTTCCGAGGTGGGTGAAATAAGGACCCAGACTGTGGGGGCGATATGCTGACTCTGTAAACCGCTTAGAGAGGGCTGAAAGCCCTATGAAGCGGTATATAAGTCTAACTGCTAACTGCTATGACTCAACGCCAAAGGTGCACAGAAGGTTGCTCCCTTCCCACCAAAGGTGGTCCCTGTTTTTCTACTTGCATTTTTATGTGCTTTAGCAGAGATGGCTAAAATATCAGCATACCTCAAGGACTATTCAGAAGAGAAATACAAGCTGGAATGAAGAAGATGGATTGATTACATTCAAAATAAATATGGGTCTAAGAAATTCCAGATAGCTTATGAATGAATGAACAAGGAATGTTACAACTTATCTAAAGTTGGCTTTACAAAAGGGGAGTTAAAGTACAAGTGAGGGATGACGCTAAAGCTAGTTAGTTTATTTTAGTATATGGTTGCTAAGTGTTTATACATGTGGAATCGGGGAGAGGAGGGAGGGAAGGGGAAAGGTATATAATTGTAAAACTCATTAAAAGTTTTAATTTGAAAAAAAAGGTTGCTCCCTTCCCACCAAAGGTGGTCCCTGTTTTTCTACTTGCATTTTCATGCTTTTGAACTGCTAGTTTGGCAAAAACTGGGACAAGTAACGGGAGTGAACTCCGTTATGCGGCACTAGGGATTCAAACCACCGAACTGCCGATCTTTCTGACCAACAAGCTCAGTGTCTTAGTCACTGAGCTACCGCATCCCTCATTCGTTACTTTTCCCCCAAATCTATATCGCCAATTAATCTCTTATAGAAAGAGCTTTCGGTAACGCGAAATAAATAAAGCCCCCCCCCCCCAAAAAATCTGTTGTTTTGCTGGAACTAAATTGTACCATTCTTCTGATTAATTTTTCTCACTGTCAGGAAAGTTCTCCTTAGTTCTAGGTTGCTTATTTCCTTGGTTAGTTTCCATCCATTGCTTCTTGTTCTACCCTCAGGTGCTTTGGAGAATAGTTTGACTCCCTCTTCTTTGGGGCAACCCCTGAGATATTGGAAGATGCTATCATGTCTCCCCTAGTCCTTCTTTTCATTGAACTAGACATCCTCAGTTCCTGCAACCATTCTTCATATGTTTCAGCCTCCAGTCCCCCAATCCTCTTTGTTGCTCTTCTCTGCACTCTTTCCAGAGTCTCAACATCTTTGTATTTGTATGTCTCTGTATGTGTATATGTGTGTGTGTGTGTGTGTGTGTGTTTGTGTTACTAAGGCTTTTTAAAGTGGTGCCAATACTTCACATGATCATCATCTTTGTTGTTCTTCTCTGCACTCTTTCCAGAGTCTCAACAACTTTGTATTTGTATGTCTGTGTGTGTGTGTGTGTGTGTGTGTGTGTGTGTGTGTTACTAAGGCTTTTTAAAGTGGTGCCAATACTTCACATGATCATCATCTTTGTTGCTCTTCTCTGCAGTCTTTCCAGAGTCTCCACATCTTTGTACTTGTTTGTTTGTGTGTGTGTGTGTGCGTGTGTGTGTGTATGTGCGTGTATGTGTGAGTTACTAAGGCTTTTTAAAGTGGTGCCAATACTTCACACAATCTCGAGTCTATCCGTCTCTCAATGCAAGCTACGATTACATTGGCTGGTTGTTTGAAAAGGCAGATCATGGGAAAAAAACACATCGATGTTGAATGATGTCCCAGGGAAACAGCAGGGAGGGGGCCAGCCCCCCCTCTAATAAGCCCCCAAACACTGCCCACTAAAAAACGTCACTGTTATTATCTCCGATGGATCATATACCAAACCCGAGGCATGATCATCATCATCATCATTATCATTTTTAAAAGGGGTGTAAAAAACAATAGCACGACTCCGTCTGATTATATTACCTTCTGCATCTTCTCATGAATCAGCAAAACTTAGCTCGGAAGTGAGGCTAATTATCATATTTACAGTGGGGATGGTAGTAAAATCATTATGTTTTGCATTGCTGGGGATATCTGGGGTTGAAATAGATAAACTATGTTGGAGATTAGTAATAGGTAATTATTCTCTACTTACGTATTCAGCGCCATAATTCTAAATTAAGGTAAGTGGGAAAGCTTATAAAATATTCAAGCGTGTTTTATCTCGCCGCCTCCTTCTTATTAGAGCCCGCGCATGAATTTTGCATCGAATAAACCGGGCCCATAAATCAAAGCAAAGAAACTGCGAGGAAGCCCTTTGTAAGTTATAATTTAAGGTTAACCATCGCACATATTTCCCCCCCCCCTCCCCTTGCTGTATTATTAATGACACGAGTTCATATTGGACAAGATTCCACATTACGTTTAAGAAAAATAAAATATGTGGGTAGGCAACATTTCAGATGACAGCTAATTTGCTCCCCTAGCTAAAACCTAAGAGAGGCATCATTTCTCACGATGGACAAGACCGAGCTAAATTGATCCTCTAAGTTTATATAAGGCCTGTTTTCTATAGTTTTATATTATCTATTATTCTATTATTAGCATATTAAAAAAACAGACCTTTTGATGAGGCTAACGCCTAAAACTAACTCCTGGTTGGAATGATATGCCTGCAATGTGTAGAGACATCCTCCTCGTCTGTTTTACAACCTACAATTTCACGTGACCACGTGAAGTGTTAATACCACTTTATAAATGCCTTGGTAAGGCCACACTTGGAATACTGCATCCAATTTTGGTCGCCACGATGTAGAAAAGATGTTGAGACTCTAGAAAGAGTGCAGAGAAGAGCAACAAAGAGGATTAGGGGACTGGAGGATAAAACATATGAAGAACGGTTGCAGGAACTGGGTATGTCTAGTTTAATAGAAAGAAGGACTAGGGGAGACATGATAGCAGTCTTCCAATATCTCAGGGGTTGCCACGAAGAAGAGGGAGTCAAGGTGTTCTCCAAGGCACCTGAGGGCAGAAAAAGAAGCAATGGGTGGAAACTAATCAAGGAGAGAAGCAACTTAGAACTGAGGAGAAATTTCCTGACAGTGAGAACAATTAATCAGTGGAACAGCTTGGCCTCCAGAAGTTGTGAATGCTCCTGGAAGATTTTAAGAAGAGACTGGACAACTATTTGTCTGAAGTGATGTAGGGTTTCCTGCCTAAGCATGGGGGTTGGAGTAGATTTAGATTTAGATTTATTTTATTTGTATGCCGCCCTTCTCCGGGAGGGACTCAGGGCGGCGAACAACTCAAGAGGGAAAGGGAAATATAGAACACAATAACAAAGTTAAAATAGCCATGAATCACACAACCACACAAGTCGAGAGGGGAGGGGAACTCATCAACCCCAGGCCTGCCGGCAAAGCCAGGTTTTGACGGCTTTTCGGAAGGCCTGGAGAGAGGTGAGGGTCCGAATCCCTGTGGGGAGTTCGTTCCAGAGGGCCGGAGCTGCCACAGAGGAGGCCCTATAAAATAGTATAAAAAAATATAAAATAGTAGAACTATTTTGCAGTTCCTTTGGTGTTATTGCAGGAAGCTGCAATTTCTTTATGTATTTTGTAAAATTCTTGGACATGGTGCCAAGTTCCCTGATGACAATGGGTAGCACTGTTACTTGTTTCATCCATAATCGGGTAGTTTTGATTGCCAGGTTGTGATATTTTGTGATTTTTTTCCAGTTCTTTTTCTTCAACTTTTTTTTAAAAAACTTTATGTTCCCATGACTTTTCAGACAGAGGTAAGTCGTGTTTTTTTACATAATGACCAGTGGATTAATTTAGCAACTCAGTCATGTCTAGCTTTGTAATCCGTTTGTGCAATTTTGCTGCACTAACATATTAAATGTGAAACAGTATTATTATAATACATTACATTATAAACTTTTAAGTTTTTAACCAATTTCGTTGTATTTAAGTACAATGACAATAAAGATTATACTTATTCATTAAACATGAAACTCAGTCAACTGAACATTGAAACATGTTTCACAAATACCATTGACTGGTGCTAATGGTTGATACGGGTTGGTGCCAGCATCCTAGGCATCAACCAAATACTTTCTTAAAATATACGATGTTCCAAGCAGCACAGTTTTTTGCAGTTCCGCTGGTGTTATTGCAGGAAGCTGCAATTTGTTGATGTATCTTATAAAATTCTTGGACATGGTACCAAGTGCCCCGATGACAATGGGCAACACTGTTACACGTTTCATCCATAACCGCGTAGTTTTGATGACCAGGTCGCAGTATTTCGTGATTTTTTTTCCCAATTCTTTTTCTTCGACTCTGGCATCTCCTGGTATTGCCATGTCAATAAATTGCATGTTTTGGTTTTCGACAACTGTGCTATCGGGCGTGTTGTGTGCCAAATGACGATCCGTTTGTATTCGAAAGTCCCACAAGATCTTTACCTTCTTATTTTCGGTAAAGTTTTTCCACTTTATGTTCCCATGACTTTCTGGATATAGGTAAATCATATTTTTTTACATAATGACCAGTGGATTAATTTAGCAATTCGGTTGTGTCTAGCTTTGTAATCAGTTTGTGCAATTTTGCTGCATTCACATATTAATATGTGAAACAGTTTTGACTTTGTTGTTGCAAAGTCGGCAGTTTGGGTTGTCAGTGGATTTTTGTATCTTCGCTTTCATGGCATTAGTTTGTAGTGATTGTTCTTCAGCAGCCAGTATTAAACCTTCCGTTTCTTTCTTGATGGTTCCCATCTTAAGCCATGTCCATGCCAAGTTGTCATCACGTTTTCCTTCAATGTTTTTCAAGTGCTATCCTTGCAAAGCTTTGGTTTTCCATCTATTTAATCTGTCATCCAGCTGTTTTTCCTTACATTCTGCCTTTGTTTCTGTTGTTTTTATGCTGTTCTCTGTTTTCACAGCCTGCAGCAATTTTTCTGTACTTTGGTTCACATAATCATTCAATCCTGGTGCACCAATTGCGACCCTACCTGGATCGGGAGGCCCTTCAGACAGTCACTCACGCCCTTGTGACCTCAAGACTGGATTATTGTAATGCGCTCTACATGGGGCTGCCCTTGAAGAGTGTTCGAAGACTCCAATTAGTCCAGAATGCAGCCGCGCGAGTGATTGTGGGTGCACCAAGGTACACCCATGTTACACCTATCCTCCGTGAGCTGCACTGGCTACCTATCAGTCTCCGAATCCGCTTCAAGGTGCTGGTCGCTACCTATAAAGCCCTACATGGCATCGGACCTGGGTACCTGAGAGACCGCCTCCTGCCAATTACCTCTCTCAGACCAATTAGATCGCACAGGTTAGGTCTCCTCCGGATTCCATCTGCCAGCCAATGTCGGCTGGCGACTCCCCGGGGGAGAGCCTTCTCTGTTGCAGCTCTGGCCCTCTGGAACGAGCTCCCTGTCGAGATCCGGACCCTTACTACCCTCCCGGCCTTTCGCAAAGCCACCAAGTCCTGGCTGCTCCAGCAGACTGGTGGGGTCTGAGAACATCTAGCTCAATGGAAATTGTGAATGTTGGTTTTGTTTTTAATATGTTGTCTTTGTCTCATTTCCCCCTTTCCCTTGTCTTTTGTGAGCCGCCCGGAGTCCTCCGGGAGTGGGCGGCATACAAGACAAATAAATAAATAAATAAATAAATAAATAAATAAATAAATAAATAAATAAATAAATAAATAAATAAATACATCTTCATTTTTCTTCTTCTACAGTTTGATGGATTTGCAATAGCCTCCTGCCCCCCCTATTTTTCTTGGCAGGTATAACCTGTCAATGTCTCTTCATGGATGTAAAAGCGTGGTACATATTCAAATGTTTGCACATTTTATGGTCCAAGTTTTCCAGTTCAGCCAAAGTCCGGTTGATGATTCCAGCTGAATAGCGTATCACTGGAACAGTCCATGTATTAATGGCTTTAATTATGTTTCCAGCATTCAGCTTTGATTTTAATATTTTGCGGACCCTCCTGATGTATTCCTTTTGCGTTGACTCTTTGACTTTTCCATTCAAGACGTTATCTGCTTCCAATATGCCTAGGTACTTGTAACCATCATCCTTTGCTAATGCTTTCACTATGCTTCCATTTCCCAGTTCTATTTCTTCTGTTTTTTTCCAGTTTTTATCGCTGCATCAATAATATAGCCAAAGTTCATTTTGATGTCACTGATGAACAGTTGAACCGTGTTAAGTATTGATATAAGTTCAGTAGGGATTTTTGCATACATTTTAAAGTCATCCATGTATAGTAGATGGTTTATCTTGCCATGTTGGCTTGAGATTTGGTATCCCAGTTTTGTGTTTCCTAGGATTATTGTCAGTGGAATTAATGTGATATTGAACAGTAGTGGGAAAAGTGAGTCCCCCTGGAAGATTCCTCATCTGATGTTGACTTCACCAATGTTCTCCCCATTTGCTATCAGAACTGTTTTCCATTTTTGCATATTTGCTTTCAAAAATATACAGATATTTTTGCTGATTCCAAAGTTTTCCAGACCGGTGTTGTTGTTATAATTGTTGTTTTTGTTGTTTTTGTTGTTGTTGTTAGTTAGTTAGTTAATCTTTGGTGAGATTCACAGCCTTTGAGGCTGGTTGGTAGCTCAACAGCTCAATTCCTAAACAAGGACCTAGGAACTGTTAAGGTAACGTCGGAGGATACAAGCAGTTCCAAGTAGGGTGGTTTTTTGTAGAATCAGAAAGTTCAAGTCCAATAAATTTAGAATTTCCAAATAGCGAGGTAGCCCTTTAGGTATTGCTCCAAGGGCTCCATTTACAATTGGGACAACACTCAATTTCTTTTTCCACAGTCGCTCAACCTCAATTTGCAAGTCCCAATACTTTGTGATTTTTTCTTGCTGCTTATCTTCAATTTGTGCATCACCATGTATTGCAATGTCAATGAACCATACTTTCTTCTTCCCCTTCCCCTTTTTCTTCCCCGAGGTGGCGCAGTGGTTAAATGCAGCACTGCAGGCTACTTCAGCTGACTGCAGTTCTGCAGTTCGGCTGTTCAAATCTCACCGGCTCAGGGTTGACTCAGCCTTCCATCCTTCCGAGGTGGGTAAAATGAGGAGCCAGATTGTTGTTGGGGGCAATATGCTGACTCTGTAAACCACTTAGAGAGGGCTGAAAGCCCTATGAAGCGGTATATAAGTCTAACTGCTATTGCTATTGCTATTCTTCCCCTTCTTCTTCTTCTTCTTCTTCTTCTTCTTCTTCTTCTTCTTCTCCTTCTCCTTCTCCTTCTCCTTCTCCTTCTCCTTCTCCTTCTCCTTCTCCTTCTCCTTCTTCTTCTTCTTCTTCTTCCTTTTATTACTATTATTGTTCATTTATCTCACATTATCCAAGCTTCCATCAAGAAAACCTGGCCTTTAATTAGGGAAGTGCCATCTGAATCATATCATTGCAAGCAAACATTATCACCGCTGTAGCCTGCGGCTGTTTCATTCCTCTAGCTCTCTTTTGTTCCTTTTCTTTTTTTCTTTTAGTTGTTCCAAAGTTTAAAAAAAAAAACAAAGATGACTCCCTCCTCCAAACCCCCCACCCCCACCTTCATGGCTTGACCAGATGCCGCTGAGCGGATCTCCCCAACTCAAGTGAAGGGGACCGAATGGCAGGTAGAACAAGAAACATGATTTCAAGGCCATTTAAAGGACGAGATGCAGATTTTGATTGTGTTATCTTGTCTGTTCACAGCTCCACACATATCCCAAATGGCTGCAAAATGATTACAGGCGGTTTATTTTGCTTTAGCCAATACCGGGATCAATTCACTAATTAAAGCCTATATAATAGTATAGTAAATAGTACCTCATAATAGGCTTTGCAAATTCAGTAGGGATTGGGAAGGCATTCCAGGAAATGTTAAAAGACGTACAAATGAATACATTGGAGAATATGGTATGTTTATTCCGGTGTTATCTGACGGCAGGAGCGTAAGATCGCTCCTTCTCTTACAAAAAAAAGTCACAGCTATCCTATATTGATAATTATAAATTGCGACTGTTCTAATTTGCCCCATTTCCCAAGGTACACTGAAGCAGCTTATAGAATTGTTGTGTTTTGCAGACTAAACCGTCAGCAATAAAGGAGAATAGTTGTAGCTCAGGGTTGAAATGTGGGGTCCTTGGTGCTCTCTGAGCTTGGTTGTTTTCTTGCAGATGTTTCATGACCAAACTGGGTAACATCATCAATGCTAGAAGGGAGAGGTTTTGGAGGAGGAGGAGGAGGACGAGGAGAGGAGGAGGAGGAGGAGGAGGAGGAGGAAAAGAAGATGAAGATGGAGATGGAGAAGGAGAAGGAGAAGGAGAAGGAGAAGTAGAAGAGAGAAGAGAGAAGGAGAAGAGAAGGAGAAGGAGAAGAGAAGAAGAGAAGAAGAAGAATTATTCACCCTTTTAATAAAGGGTGACCTCATTAAAAGTTAAGAAAAGTGATAGAAATAAGAGAATGGGGGAATATTAGTGCATACATTTTTATATAACAAAATGAAAGTAATAACAAGAGAAAATGTGGAACAACTGAATAATGATAGATTGCAAGCTAATATAAATATGTATTATTATTATAAATACATAAGTTGATTGAATGTAATAATTAATTAATAAATAATTAACTTTATTAGTTTTATTTGCATTGGAATGTATGACACCCAGGTGCTACACTGTTCACATATTGATTTGACACATTTATCAAAAATAAAAGTAAAATAAAAAACCTGAAAGGAGGAGGAGGAGGAGGAAGAGGAGGAGGAGGAGGAGGAGAAATTTCACCTCAGCCATGAAGCTTCACCAGTTGTAATAAAAAGAAGAAGAAGAAAGGAGGAGAGGGGGAGGGGGAGGGAACTGTGAGGTCCGTAGTGTTCTCTGAGCTTCCTTGTTTTCTTGCAGACATTTTATTACCCAACTAGGTAATATCATCAGGGTTAGTAAGGAGTGCTGTTTGCTGTCAATTTATATTCTGGTGTCTTGCCTGTCTGTGTGGGCCTTAGAGATTTGTTGGTCGGGCTGTTTATTGATGGCTCTTGACTGGGGTATGGTTTACGTTTTGATAGTTGGTCTGAAGTTAATCTTGGAGTTAATCTATGCTGATCTGGGTCCTGATTACTGATCCAGAGGTTCTGGACTCTTTTTGTTCTCTTTTGGGCTGGTCAATTGTCTCTTTTGCATAGTCTGTAGATGTTGTTAATAATCCTGTGTCTATGGAAGGCCCGCTTGTCAGAGTGCCAGGCTTCTAGAAATTCCCTGGCAT
Organism: Thamnophis elegans; assembly: GCF_009769535.1. Taxonomy (NCBI): domain Eukaryota; kingdom Metazoa; phylum Chordata; class Lepidosauria; order Squamata; family Natricidae; genus Thamnophis; species Thamnophis elegans. The sequence continues at coordinate 146,692,048 of NC_045543.1, read as the reverse complement.
TTTTGGACTTGGCCTGGTCTAAAACCTAAACCCATCCACACAGACAGGCAAGACACCAGAACGTACATACTTCTTTATAATGCCTTGGTAAGGCCACACCTAGAATCCTGCAGTTTTGGTCGCCATGATGTAAAAAAGATGTTGAGACTCTGGAAAGAGTGCAGAGAAGAGCAACAAAGATGATTAGGGAACTGGAGACTAAAACATATGAAGAACGGTTGCAGGAACTGGGTATGTCTAGTTTAATGAAAAGAAGGACTAGGGGAGACATGATAGCAATGTTCCAATATCTCAGGGGCTGCCTCAAAGAAGAGGGAGTCAAACTATTCTCCAAGGCACTTGAGGGCAGAACAAGAATAGGTGGAAACTAATCAAGGAGAGAAGCAACTTAGAACTAAGGAGAAATTTCTTGACAATCTGTGGAACAACTTGCCTCCAGAAGTTGTGAATGCTCCAACACTGTAGGTTTTTAAGAAGATGTTGGATAACCATTTGTCTGAAGTGGTGTAGGGTTTCCTGCCTAAGCAGGGGGTTGGACTAGAAGACCCCCAAGGTCCCTTCCAAATTCTGCTATTCTATTCTATTCTAAATGGACAGCAAACAACTCCTTGCTAGCACTGATGATGTTACCTAGTTTGGGTAATGAAACGTCGGCAAGAAAACAAGCAAGCTCAGAGAGTACCAAGGGCCCCTCAAAACATAAACAGCCAAGTGGGATGAGTTCACATGATACCTTAAGCCTCTTTCTCAAGCACACCTGAGCTATTCAATACTTTCTTCGATTCGATTTCGATTTCATTGTATTTCTATGCCGCCCTATTCCCAGAGGGACTCAGGGCGGCTCACAAATCAAGTCAGGGGCGGGGGGAGACAGAGAAAGACAACGGACAACACAACACCACAATTTTAAAAACAATCAACAGCCACACCATTCAAACGGGGACAGGAACTCATCAGCCCCAGGCCTGTCGGAACAGCCAGGTTTTAAGGGCTTTGCGGAAGGCCTGGAGGGTGGTGAGGGTTCGAATCTCCATGGGGAGTTCGTTCCAGAGGGTCGGAGCAGCCACAGAGAAGGCTCTCCTCCGGGTAGTCGCCAGTCGACACTGGCCAGCGGATGGAATTCGGAGGAGGCCTAATCTGTGGGATCTAATTGGTCTGTTGGAGGTAATTGGCAGCAGGCGGTCTCTCAAGTACCCAGGTCCAATACCATGAAGGGCTTTATAAGTGACGACTAGCACCTTGAAGCGTATCCGGAGACCGATCGGTAACCAGTGCAGCTCGCGGAGGATAGGTGTAACGTGGGTGTACCAAGGTGCACCCACGATCGCTCGCGCGGCTGCATTCTGGACAAGCTGAAGTCTCCAAATGCTCTTCAAGGGCTGCCCCATGTAGAGTTCTTGACAACTTGTATGGGGTTAAATACCAATGATGCACCATCTTATAGAGGTTTTCTTTTAAGTTATAATTTAAGGTAAATTGGAAACCTTTCTTCCATGTATTCCCCCATTCTTCAAGCTTTACATTGTAGCCCAAGTTCCTTGCTCACTGAATCAGACAACGCTTTATCTGTTCTTTGTCCAGATTTAAATTCAGTAACATTGCAAGAAGAAGAAGAAGAATAAAATAGAGTTGGAAGGGGCCTTGGAGGTCTTCTAGTCCAGCCCCCTGCTCAAGCAGAAGATCCTACACCCGGAATGGCGAACCTATGGCAAAATTTGCCACAGGTGGCACGCGGAGCCATTTGTCGTCAGCTGGTGAGCATGCATGCGCGAGCTGGCCACCTGAGTTCAGACTTTTTAAAAGCCATTTTTCACGCTCCCCAGGCTCCAGAGGCTTTATAGGAGCCTGGGGAGGGCAAAAACAGCCTCCCCCCACTGGAGGCCCTCCGGAGGCTTCAATAAATTCTCTGAAGCCTCCGGAGCACAAAAAATCAGCCCTATGGGCAAACAGGAAGTTCAGGAGCAGACTTCCGGTTTGCTTGTAGGATCAGTTTAAGCCCTCCAGAGCCTTCAGGGACCTTCAGGAGGCTTCCCTGAAGCCCCCGGAGGACTAAATACGACCCTACGAGCAAAGCGGAAGTGACTTCCAGTTTGCTCGTAGGGTCGTTTTTAGTCCTCCGGAGCCTCCAGGGAAGCCTCCTGAAGGTCCCTGAAGCCTCCGGAGGGCCTCCAGGGCAGTCAGAGGAGGCTGTTTTCGCCTTCCCCAGGCTCCTATAAAGCCTCTGGAGCCTGGGGAGGGCGAAGAGAGCATGCAAAAAATGGGGGGAGAGCATTGCATTATGGGTGTGGCACGCCCACGCATGACCCCCCCCCCTGCGCTCCCCCCACTTATGGCACGTGAGCCAAAAAAGGTTTGTCATCGCTGTCCTATACCATTCAGGCAAATAGCTGTCCATCCAGGGTTGGGTTTCAAAAAAATTTTTTACTACTGGTTCGGTGGGCATGGCTAGATGGGGGCCATGTGACTGAGTGGGCTTGGCAACTTGATGTCACTCACGCACACACAGTCACATGACCCCCTCACCAAGCCAAAAGTTTTGATGTTTGTGTGTTTGTGTGTGTGTATGGGGGGGTTCAGCCTCTCTGGAGCTAAAGGAACGCCTGCAAGCTACCTAGTAAGAAAAAATAAGCTATAATCCTCCCCAGCCCCCAGGAATACTCTGGGGGCTTCAGCAGGGCTGGGGGGGGGAGGGAAAAATGTCCTTGTTTTTGCAAAAAAAATGGGCAGAAAACGGGCCGTTTTTTGCAAAAACGGGGGCATTTTCCCCTTCCCCTAACCCAGCTGAAGCCTGCATAGTGCTTGTGGAAGCTGTGGTGGTCTCTCATGAGGAATAAGACACTCAGGCAAGATGTCTCGGGATGAGAGCGTTCAGAACAGACTCTGAATCCCCCCTTTATTCTTATTACACTCATTAGCATACAATGTTATCACTGAGGGCCAGAATTGCCTATGGCCAGTTATTTTTAGGATTCATTCATCCTGTTTTCCACATTCCCATGCGCTTTCATTGTTTCGTGTACACTATGGCACATCCTGTGGGAGCAGGTCTCTGCCATTATTCCCACAGAGGCTGGGGGGGGGGGGGCAAAAACGACTCCATTTTTGCAAAAAACGGCCCATCTCTGGGACTGGCATTGGCAAACCATTAAAAAAAAGGGGGGAAATTACATTTTTTTTTCAATGAAGATTGTTCTGCGCATGTGCAGAACAGAAAATAAATATGGGGCCACCGAGGATAGAACAGGTATGGTCACGTGTCCATCAGATTTACTACCTGTTTGGCCAAACCGTACCATACCATATAGCAATAGCAATAGCAATAGCAATAGCAGTAGACTTATATACCGCTTCATAGGGCTTTCAGCCCTCTCTAAGCGGTTTACAGAGAGTCAGCATATCGCCCCCAACAACAATCCGGGTCCTCATTTTACCCACCTCGGAAGGATGCAAGGCTGAGTCAACCCTGAGCCGGTGAGATTTGAACCGCTGAACTGCTGATCTAGCAGTAGCCTGCAGTGCTGCATTTAACCACTGCGCCACCTCGGCTCCACCAGAGCCGAGGTGGCGCAGTGGTTAAATGCAGCACTGCAGGCTATTTCAGCTGACTGTAGTTCTGCAGTTCTGCAGTTCTGCAGTTCGGCTGTTCAAATCTCACCGGCTCAGGGTTGACTCAGCCTTCCATCCTTCCGAGGTGGGTAAAATGAGGACCCAGATTGTTGGGGGCAATATGCTGACTCTCTGTAAACCGCTTATAGAGGGCTGAAAGCCCTATGAAGCGGTATATAAGTCTAACTGCTATGTCTAACTGCTATTGGTTCAATGTCTTTTTAAAAGCCTCCAATGATGGAGCTTCTGGAGGCCAGTTGTTCCGCTGATTAATTGTTCTCCCTGTCAGGAAGATTTTAAGCAGGAGGCAGACTCCAAATTAGCAAGCCGAAAGTTCACTCAAAGCCTTTTCCTGAAGTCCCCGATGCCTCCTAAAATAAGCGTCATCTCAACTTGAAGAGGCGATGCTTTGGGGTTTTCTACAAGCGAAATATCTGATCCATTCCAGCTTCCAAAAAAAACCTGGGAGGCATTGCTTTCCAGCCGAAAGCCAGAATACGATGTCAAGATAAATTAAAATTTTAAAAGAATGAAAACAGGGGCTGTCTTGCGGTATGTGTCACTTTTTGGCGATTAATGCTTTGTCTGGCTAAGTTGATGGCACCAGGGGTGGCTTTGAACAAGCATCCAGAATATATTTGCAACTATATTTGTACTCCAGACTGATCCTTTGCTGTTTCCAGGGTGGCCCTGCGAGCCAGATCTAAGCATCCCGCAGGCCAGATCCAGCTCATGGGCCTTAAGTTTGATACTTCTGCCTGAAAACAACCCTATGCCACCTTATTGTGTGTCACATGGCATGAACTTTCAGTCCAATTTATTAAAATTCTAATCTGACATCTATATAGCTTAAAATAGCATATACAGATATTCCTTGACTTACAACAGTTCGTTCAATGACTGTTCAAAGTTACATCACCGAAAAAAATGACTTTTTCCCCACTTATCACTGTTGCAGCATCCCCATGGTACATGACCAAGATTTGGATGCATGGCAACTGGTTCATATTTATGACAGTTGCAGTGTCATGGGATCAAATTCTAACGGGTAAAGTCAATGGGGAAGCCAGAATCATTTAACCACCGTGTTATCAATTTAATAACTGCTGTGATTCACTTAACAAATTGGAAAGAAACATGGTAAAATGGAGCAAAACTCACTTCACAAATTTCTCACTTACCAACATAAATTGCCGTCAATTGCGGTCGTAAGTTGAGGACTTCTTGTATAATAATCCTTGTTCCTATTCTCACACACACACAACTGATAACCTGCAAAGTTTATTAGCGCTGAATCCCTTAATTGGTCACTTACTTGGGTGGATAGTTAGGAATTCCCTCCTTATTCCCTACGCAACCAGTAATGATGTGATTCTCTCGTCACAATAGTTAAGCTTTTCCCCAACCCAAAGGGAGGCCACATCACACAGTTCTCTCTGTAGGTCTCTTTCCTTTTTTTTTTAAGGACAGCTTTTTAAAGAAAAGACTGGACAGCCATGTATCTGAAATGGTCTATAGGGTCACCTGCTTGACCAGGGGGTGGACTAGAAGACCCCCAAGGTCCCTTCCTACTCTGTTCTGATTGATTGATACATCATGATTGTTATAGAATTATTTGGATTGAAGAATGCTTCTTGTCTCGCCTCCTCTTCCTTCTTTCTTCTTCTTCTTCTTCTTCTTCTTCTTCTTCTTCTTCTTCTTCTTCTTCATCCTCTTCCTCTTCTTCCTCCTCCTCCTCTTCCTCCTCCTCTCTTCTTCTTCTTCTTCTTCTTCATCCTCTTCCTCTTCTTCCTCCTCCTCCTCCTCTTCTTCTTCTTCATCCTCTTCCTCTTCTTCCTCCTCCTCCTCCTCTTCCTCCTCCTCTTCTTCTTCCTCTTCCTCCTCCTCTTCTTCTTCTCCCCCTCCTCCTCCTCCTCTTCTTCTTCTCCTCCTCCTCCCCTCCCCTTCCCCCTCCTATTCTCATCTTCCTACTGTCACCTTTTTTCTCTTCCCATTTCCTGTATCGCTCATGCTTCTCCTCCTCCTCTCACCCTTTCTCCTTCTCTTTCTCCTTCTCCTTCTCCATCCTCATCAACAACATCCTCTTCATGATCATCATGATCGTCATCATCATCAGAACTAACCCAGAAATTTCTGTCTCTATCTCCTCAAGCTGCAAGTCTCCACCATCCTGAAATAAAATAAAATGTTGATTTCCCCCCGTCCTTCCCTGTGAAAAACTGAAAACAAGGAGAGAAGGCTTCCCTTAAACACACACACACACACACACAGACAGACAGACAGACAGACAGACAGACAGACAGCACTTACATGGAGAAAAAAAAATAGGCAAGAAACAGTTTTCGTGCCTTAGAAGGGAATTCATCCTTTCTGTTCACCTCCGAGAAAGGAGCTTTAAAAAAAACCAGAATTTGGGAGGAGAGGAGCCCAGGAAAACCTCAACAACCCGAAACATGACGGGAAAGGGTCTAACAATAACCAGGAAAGAAGTTTTGCTGCGTGTCAGTTAAAAGCCGACGAGCTGAACTATTTAAGAACCTTTTTCTCCTTTCTTCCCCAGGGAGGTTGGGTAACAGGAGCAAGGCAGGCTTTGCAATGCGGGCTAGGCCATTTATGAGGCTTTCTATTGATCGGAAACCTTTTGTTGTCTGGCAAAAAGGTAAAAGAATCTTTGGGTAAATTGGAATTGACAAAAA
>NC_045543.1:146502310-146511790 GCF_009769535.1 Thamnophis elegans | reverse complement strand
CCTCTCTAAGTGGTTTACAGAGTCAGCATATCGCCCCCACAGTCTGGGTCCTCATTTCACCCACCTCGGAAGGATGGAAGGCTGAGTCAACCTTGAGCCGGTGAGATTTGAACCACCGAACTGCAGCTAGAAGTCAGCTGAAGTGGCCTGCAGTACTGCACCCTAACCACTGCACCACCTCGGCTCCAACTGCTTCTTCAAAGGATGCTGCTATGTCATGATTGATGTATTGATTGATGTATTGATTGATTTTTAAAATTTATTAGCCGCCCATCTTACCAGATAGTACTGCTGAGTCAGTGGTGGGTTCCGGATCCTGTTGTAACTGGTATGGTGCAATGGGGCCCAGCGTCCCCAAAATGCATGCGCACAGCACGTGCGCATACATGTGCATATGTGTGCAGCATGTGCATGGATCCTTACTTCAGTGACGCCTCTACAACTCTCCAGCTGCTTGGCGGAGCATCGCACAGGCTCCGTATGCTCTGCGCATGTGAACGGAAGCGTTGAAGAGCTCAAATACAGGTAAGGAAGTAGGGCAGGAAGGTGGGCCCTCCGGAACACCGTACCAGAACTCCCAGCAGACACTGGTACGCTCATACCTGGGCATACCGCCTGCAACCCACCACTGTGTTGAGCAGCATACAATATTAAAAGATAAACATGTACAAAACCACATGATGTAAATACAATGTCAGCGTTCCAAATATCATGCAGATTTAAATCAGAGTCCAGGGCGGAGCTATCCTTAAAGTTCCAATTTAATAAGACAGACATGTTGGCAACAAACTGTAGAATCCTAATTCTGGAAGTTACCTAGGATTCCCACCCAGTTAAAAGTTCATGATCTTGTCCCCACACCCACAAATCCATCACATGGTCCAATCTTCTTCTTCCACACTGGCATCTCCACCCAAATGCTTCCAGTCAGGTGTAAAAGTGCGGAGACAAAGGATGACCTTGGTCTTATAGAAAAGAATGACAACAACACATTCCATAATTCTACTCCTGTCTATTCCCCCCTCCCAACTACTACACTAATGAAACAGCATATTGAAATAAGAGAGAGTGTGGCAGGTCAAAGTTCCTAAAAGGGATATACCTGACAGACTATACTAAAAAAAAATCCAGCTATCAACAGAACAAAATGATGTCAACAGAACAGCAACCCCTAAGCAACTACATGAGAGGAAACAAGCACAAGGTGGGAACCAGGGTGGGAAGAACAAAGCAGGAGCCTCAGGGCCTATTCAATTAAAATCTATCAGCTTTGTGTTTTGTTGACAAGGATCCTAATTATTGTAATTCAGGTTTACATTCAGTTTGTTACTGATTTGTATCTCCTGGCATTTATGCTGGACCTTCTACACTACAGTGTGTAAAATATTTGGAAGACATTATCCATAAGAAGGTGACCAAAGAGGTAACAGAGGTTAGATGCAGTGGGAACCACTCCATAGAAACATAGAGGCATAGAATCCAAGAATCATAGAAAGAATCAGAATCATAGAATCATAGAATCATAGAATCATATAGAATCATAGAAAAAATCATAGAAAAAATCATAGAAAAAATCATAGAAAAAATCATAGAAAAAATCATAGAAAAAATCATAGAAAAAAATCATAGAAAAAATCATAGAATCATAGAAAGTCATAGAATCATGTAGAATCATAGAAAGAATTATAGAAAGGATCATAGAAAAGATCATAGAATCATAGAAAGAATCATAGAATCATATAGAATCATAGAAAGAAAGAATCATAGAATCATATAGAATGATAGAAAGAATTATAGAATCATAGAAAGAATGATAGAAAGAATCATAGAATCATATAGAATCATAGAAAGAATCATAGAAAGGATCATAAAAATCATAGAATCATAGAAAGAATCATAGAATCATATAGAATCATAGAAAGAAAGAATCATAGAATCATATAGAATCATAGAATCATATAGTCATATAGAATCATAGAAAGAAAGAATTATAGAATCATAGAAAGAATCATAGAATCATATAGAATCATAGAAAGAAAGAATCATAGAATCATATAGAATCATAGAATCATATAGATTCATATAGAATCATAGAAAGAAAGAATTATAGAATCATATAGAATCATAGAAAGAATCATAGACTCATCAACTTATAGCATCATAGAATCATATAGAATCATATAGAATCATAGAAAGAATCAGAATCATAGAATCATAGAAATATTGAATCATAGAAAGAATCATAGAATCACAGAGAATCATAGAGACTAATAGAATCATAGAAAGAATCATAGAAAGAATCATAGAAAGAATCATAGAAAGAATCATAGAAAGAATCATAGAAAGAATCATAGAAAGAATCATAGAAAGAATCATAGAAAGAATCATAGAAAGAATCATAGAATCATAGCAATAGTACTTAGACTTATATACCACATCATAGTGCTTTACAGCACTCTCTGAATATCAGCATATTGCCACAACAATCTGGGTTCCCATTTTACTGACCTTGGAAAGATCAGGATTGACCGCCAGGCTGTAGGTAGAGCTTGCCTGCAATACTGCATTCTGACCCCTGTGTCATCACAGCTTCTTGAAACACAGACTCACAATGGCTGGAAGAAACCTTGGAGGTCTTCTACTCCAACCCCCTGCTCAAGTAGGAGACCCTAGACCAGTGGTCCCCAACCTTTTTATCGCCGCGGACCAGTCAGCCTTTGATAATTTTACCGTGGCCCGCTGAGCGCGCGCAGGGGTGGGGGGGTGTTGTTCGCGACGACACATTGATTGTTCAGTATGGCTAGCGTAGATAGCGTAGCACAAACTGCGCCTACGCAAGGCTACGCTACTAGCGCTGTCTACGCTAGCCCTACGTAGCTGCGCAGGCACTCTTAGGTTTTTTTCAGGAATCGGCCAGCGCTGAAGCGCTGAAAAGGAATAAGAAGGGCGGCGCTGGACACAGGGGGGCGGTGGGCCGCTGGTGACGTCAGAGTGCCACCAGCGGTCCAGTAACACCCCTTGTGCCAGTTAGCCCTAATTTGCATACAGAAAGAAACTATGGCCCCCGGCCGCTGCAGCGATCATGGCCCCCGGCCGCTGCGCGGCCCGGTGCCAGGCACTCCACGGCCCGGCACCGGTCCGCGGACCGGGAGTTGGGGATCACTGCCCTAGACCACTTCAGAGAAATGGCTATCCAGTCTCTTCTTGTAAAAACTCCAGTGATGGAGCACCCACCACTTCTGGTGGAAAGGCAAGCCATTCCACTGGATAATTGTTCTCTCTGTCAAGAAATTTCTCCTTAATTCCAGGTAGCTTCTCTCCTTCATTAGTTTCCATCCATTGCTTCTTCTACCCTCAGGTGCTTTGGAGAATAGCTTGACTCCCTCTTCTTTGTGGCAACCCCTCAAATATTGGACCACTGCTATTTAGTCACCCCATAGTCCTTTTCAATAAACTAGACATATCCAATTCCTGCAGGTGTTCTTCATATATTTTAGCTCCCAACGCACTTATCTTTGTTGCTCTTCTCTGGACAGTTTCTACAGTCCCACCATCTTCCAGACAGAGTTAAGTTTTTTTTTAACTCCTGGCATTTTTGTTGAGGAACTTATCAAAGTAGCAAAGAATGGAAAGAATCAATCTCCAAGAGTTTACTGTTGGCTGGCCTGACTTTTCTTTGATGTGGAATTTTCAAGTTTCTACATTTGTTAAAATCCCTCATGGATTATGAAACTCCTAACTCTAAAAGAACAACTAACTCCCTTGGCTAATTTTATACCAAGCATAAGAGAAAAAAAGAAACTGAAATCCTAAGGTTTTTGTTTGTTTAGAGGAAAAATGGATCGGAAAATATAAGTTTTTTTTTTTTTTAGAAAAACAGGTGTTGACGGTACAGTTTTTAACACTCCCTGCTGTTGTTTTTGCTACTATCTTTGAAGACAAATCTCTCGGTTATTTCATGTGATCCCCATAAATAAAAATCCAAGATGAGAAGAAAACCCTTTTTGGGGAATCTCAAATGGGCTTACAGACGGTGGGGAGAAGGCGATGGCTGAAATATGAGGGCCTGAGCTTATAAGATCTCTAACTGGATTTCTCTGTAATTCTTGTTAGGGGAAAGATTTTCTTTCTCTCTATTTCTCACTTTTATGGATGGCTACACTATTCAAGAAAGAGACCGTTGAAAAGAAAATGTGGTTATCCTATCTATCCTGACCTAGATTTGAGCCAAATTGGACTGAAAACTTTTACAATAAAACCTAATAAAACCCATACACAATCGAGAGAGAGGGGAGGGATAGAGTGATAGAGAGAGGGAGAGGGTGGGAGAGGAGGAGTAGGAGAGAGAGGGATGGAGAGAGGGAGAGGGAGGGGGAAGGAGAGGGAGGGAGAGAGAGGAGGAGAGAGGAAGAAGGAAGGGAAGAGGAAGAGGGAAGGAAAGAGAGAGGGAGAGGAACTTAGGATGGGTATGACTCTGCCATGTATGCCAACATGGCAGCCCTCAGCTCTGGTGCGCTGATTTTCGGCCTTCCGGTTGGGCTGTTGGGTCATTGAGCAGTTTTTCGCCCTCCCCAGGCATCAGGAAAGCCTCCAGAGCCTGGGGAGGGAGAAAATTTCCCCCACATGGGTGGAGGTCACTCGTGCATGCGCAGGTGGGGGGTCACGCACACGTGTGCGATAGCATGCATGCACAATTTTGGCACACCTTTAGAAAAAAGTTAACCATCACTGATCTTTCATTTATCATGTCTGCTTATCTGCCTGTCTGTCTATCTGTCTATGTCCATCTGTCCCTGTCCATCTGTCCATCTGTCCATCTGTCCATCTGTCCATCTGTCCATCTGTCCACCTGTCCATCCATCCATCCATCCATCCATCCATCCATCATTTATCATGTCTGTCTGTCTGTCTGCCTCTGTCTCTCTGTCTATGTCTCTCTCTATCCATCTTTCCATCATCCATCATTTATCCTGTCTGTCTGCCTGTCTGTCCATCTGTCCATCTGTCCATCGATCCATCGATCCATCCATCATCTATGATTTATCATGTCTGTCTGTCTGTTTGTCTCTGTCTCTCTGTCTATGATTCTCTCTATCCATCTCTCCATGCATCCATCATCCATCATTTATCCTGTCTGTCTGTCCATCTGTCCATCTGTTAACTCCATCCATCTCTCCATGCATGCATCATTTATCCTGTCTGTCTGTCGGTCTTTCTGTCTACTTATCACAGAGATATTCTGTCTCTCTATATCTATTTGAGTTGGACATGGATCTGAATGTTTGTGACAAAACCAAGACCTGGAGAGATGGATATAATTTTAAAATAGCTTACTAAAATGTAGTTTTTCTTCCCTGCACCTACAGAAATTTAAGAACGGGTCAAACCATCCCAAGAGGTGATCTGGATCATTGAAGAAAAAAATGTGTACATTCTGAGTATTTCTATCTGCCCCCATTAAATGAAGTGAGGCAAAAAGTCACAACAAGAAGGATTTTCAATTGAAGGATCCTATTTTAGGGATCTCCCTGAGCTCGCCTTTCAGTGATGTCCTATGGACACCAGGCTAAACTAACTCTCTCATCTTGAACCTTGTTATACTTACAAGGTGTCTTTTTGGTTCTTGAGCACACTAAGAAGTTAACTATTCTAGGCAGAGGTGGTATTCAGAGGTGGTTCGAATCCCTAGCGTCACGTAAGAGCGAGCTCCCATTACGTGTCCCAGCTTCTGCCAACCTAGCAGTTCAAAAGCAGGTAAAAAATGCAAGGGACCACCTTTGGTAGGAAAGCAATAGCGTTCCGTGCACCTTCGGGGTTGAGTCATGCTGACCACGGAGACGTCTTCGGACAGCGCTGGCTCTTCGGCTTTGAAACGGAGATGAGCACCACCCCCTAGAGTCGGGAATGACTAGCACATATGTGCGAGGGGAACCTTTACCTTGAATTGCCTATATTGTTATTTAAGATACCGCAATCCACCCAGAATCACTCGATAGGCAAGAGTGTTCTCTCAATCGTGACCCGTCAAAACCACAGTCCACAAAAGCGCGCTCGACGAAAGCGCGCATTTGACATCATCACAGCGCGACGAAAAAAATTAAAAATTGAAATAAAAATAAAATTAAAGCAAGCCGATTCACATAAAGGTAAGGGTTAGGTTTAGGGTTAGGGTTAGGGTTAGGTTAAGGGTTAGGGTTAGGTTAAGGGTTAGGGTTAGGTTTAGAGCGTTAGGGTTACGTTTAGTGTTAGGTTAAGGGTTAGCGTTAGGTTTAGCGTTAGGTTAAGGGTTAGGTTTAGGGTTAGATTTAGGGTTAGGTTAAGGGTTAGGTTTAGGTTAGGTTTAGGGTTAGGTTTGGGGGAGTTAGGGTAAGGTTTTCGCTTTATTTTTACATTTATCGATCACAGCGCAATGTTTTCGTCGCGCTGTGATGACGTCACATACGCGCTTTCGTCGAGCGTGATTTTGTCATCTGCGGTTTTGTGGTGGAACCCTCTCAATATAATAAAAACAATAGCCTGGATATGGAGCTCCTTTTGATGGTCCATTCACCATGGACACAATAACAGAAACCAAGTGCATCATGAAACCAGGCTCCTTCCGTGTGAGTCACCGCACAGTTTTTTTTTGTTCTTCAGTAGATCATCAGATCTGGAGAGGGTTCTTTCCCTCGGTATGGATGACAGTCCAGAATTATTGTTCGAACCGGGGGAGGGGGCGGGAAGGGGCTCCTGAGAACGACCTCTGAGGCATTCTCTCGAGCATTATATCTACAAATGTCAACTGCATTTCTTGGGGATGGTAGTTAAGTCGATGCAGCCTGACATTCGCTGCCCTTGGCGTTGAGAGAAAGAAGATTGTCATTCGCATCTTCTTGAGTCATTAAACTTCTCTCCGTTTTATGACAAAATGGAATTAGTTCGTGAATTCCATAGCCAGCCTGAGGGTGGCTTTGTCGGTGGCAGAGACGAAGTATAATAACAACGGGCCGAAAGAAGGGTGTCGTTAAGACTGTCAGGGCTCAGTTCTGAGTTATGGGGGAAAGCTGTCCATTTTTTGGGATAGAGGTAGACCTTCTCAATGGGATGTCTTGGTGAGAACACTCAGGCTTTAAAAAGACCACACAATCTGCAGGACCTGCTGAAGTGAGACAGCTGGGCCTGAATTAAATTGAGTGGACAGTAGAGTCCAGAATGACTCATGCAAAGGAAACCGAAGAACCTCCTTGTTTTATGACTAGGGCAGGGGTCCCCAAACTTGGCAATTTAGCAAGAGCAATAGCAGTTAGACTTATATACCGCTTCATAGGGCTTTCAGCCCTCTCTGAGCAGTTTACAGAGTCAGCATATCGCCCCCACAGTCTGGGTCCTCATTTCACCCACCTCGGAAGGATGGAAGGCTGAGTCAACCTTGAGCCGGTGAGATTAGAACCGCTGAACTGCAGATAATAGTCAGCTGAAGTGGCCTGCAGTACTGCACCCTAACCACTGTGCCACCTCGGCTCTATTTGAAGACCTGTGGACTTCAACTCCCAGAATTCTCCAGCCAGCTATGCTATCCTGGGAGTTGAAGTCCACAAGTCTTCAAGCTGCCAAGTTTGAAGACCTCTGGACTAGGGGGTGGCAAGGTTCCAAAACTAGGACTAGCAAGGTTCCAATATCTAAGGGTTCACCCCTAAAGAAGAGGGAGTCCACCTATTCTCCAAAGCACCTGAAGGCAGGAGAAGAAGCAATGGATGGAAACTAATCAAGGAGAGAAGCAACCTAGAACCAAGGAGGAATTTCTCGACAGTGAGAATAATTAACCTGTGGAACAACTTGCCTCCAGAAGTTGTGGATGCTCCAACACTGGAAGTTTTTAAGAAGGGATTGGACAACCATTTGTCTGGGCACGGTGCAGGGCATCCTGCCTGAGCAGGGGATTGAACAAGAAGATCTCCAAGGTCCCTTCCAACTCTGCCTGCATGCCTATCTATCTATCTATCTATCTATCTATCTATCTATCTATCTATCTATCTATCTATCTATCTATCTATCTATCTATCTATCATCTATTATCTATCTATCTATCTATCTATCTATCTATCTATCTATCTATCTATCTATCATCTATCTATCATCTATCTATCTATCTATCTATCTATGTCTATCAGTCTTTCTGTATCAACTACCTTTATAACTCTGTCTGTCTATCATCTGTCTGTCTGTCTGTCTGTCTATCTTTATCCCTGTCTTTCTGTCTGTCTGTCTGTCTGTCTGTATGTATGTATGTATGTATGTCTATCAGTCTGTGTATCACTACCTTTATATCTGTCTAATCTATCTATCTATCTATCTATCTATCTATCTATCTATCTATCTATCTATCATCTATCTATCTATCTATCTATCTATCTATCTATCTATCTATCTATCATCTATCTATCTATCTTTCATCTATCTATCTATCTATCCATCCATCTATCTCTCTTTCATCCATCCATCCATCATCTATCTATCTATCTATCTATCTATCTATCTATCTATCTATCTATCTATCTATCTATCTATCTATCTATCTATCTATCTATCTATCTATCTATCTATCCATCCATCTATCTCTCTTTCATCCATCCATTATCTATCTATCTATCTATCTATCTATCTATCTATCTATCTATCTATCTATCTATCTATCTATCTATCTCTATTAGTCTGTCTGCATCAACTACCTTTATATCTTTGTCTGTCCTTCTGTCTGTCTGTCTGTCTGTCTGTCTGTCTGTCTCTATCTATCTGTCTATCTATCATATGTGTGTGTGTGTGTGTGTGTGTGTGTGTGTGTGTGTGTGTGTGTGTATGTATGTATGTATGTATGTATGTATGTATATATATATGTATATAGCACAGGTTCAAATCCCAGTAAGGGTAAGGCTAGCTGATGAGAGCTAAATAGCTTGAAATAGATCTATACTAGTCTCCCTTTATTTATTTATCAGCACAAATAAAACATATATATCCATCCATCCATCCATCCATCCATCCATCCATCCATATATATAGATTAATGCAACCTGGGGAAGCTGGAGTACAGCATACAGCCCACTAAAGAACTGCAATGGACGGAGCAAATATTTAGGATTCTTTACAAGCTCTGGAGCATTGAATAAACATCGGCATTCTAATTGTCAGAGCACTTAAATTTTGCTGCTTCATTGTGCCTTGTGTTTTCCCAGAGTCGAGATGACGGGTGACAAGGTTTGTGATATGACAACTATCACTTCAACTCATTTCTAAACAACCTCATTCTTGTTCGCATTTTTGCATTCAATAAAAATTATAGGGTTCTTTGTGGTGTTATTTTGTTCATGAAACAAGGGCTCTGTCTCCTCAACATCACATTTTCTCCCCCAGCCTTATCTCGCCATAAATGCAATTATCACTTTTGACGTCAAAAGAAGGATTGGTATGCTGATGTCTCCATTTGAGCCGGCATTTGTCAAA
>NC_045543.1:146467310-146499810 GCF_009769535.1 Thamnophis elegans | reverse complement strand
AGGGGTGCACAGAGTCAGCCTCCCTCTCTCCCCCCAGATTCCATCTTGCTCCAATAGCAGGACAACAGTCAAGACAGTTGGAGATGGGCTGGGCCCAATGGTTGACCAGGACGCCTTTTGTGCCTTGCCATGTTCTTAGTGTACCACATCACTTGCAGAGACCGCCTTCATGCCCGTTGTCCTATTCTAGTAGGTTTCATCTGCTCAATCCACCGGAATCTGTCTTCACATGCTCGGGATAGACAAGTCGCTATCTCACTGAAAGTCAATGACCCAGAGGCTACTCTCAACCTGGTTTGGCCAGCCTGTTGCAGCTGTTGTGCGGGGTGTGGCCGCTGCACATTCAACAACTACTAGGAGCCACAGGTGAGAGCTGAGTGACAGGTGAAGAGCAAAGGTGGAAGAGCTGCCTCAGAAGCTGCCCTAAAGCGAGCTGCCCTAGAAGGACACAACATGCCCCTACACCAGAGGTGCTACTCTTCCCTGAACATCCCAATTGAATGAATGAATGAATGAATGAATGAATATTAATCTCAGTAATGGACTGAAAAGTCAAGATCTGCCCACTATTGTCTCAAATTTGTGACCTTTGAGAATGATCTTTGACAATCAAGAGTATTGGACAACCGTGTGGTTTCCTATTTTGTTGAACAGGTGATGGACACTTCTATGTATGGTGATCGGAGGTGGGCTGTTGCTGTCCTACAAGATCCCTTCCAACTCTGTTATTCTGTTATTCTGATTTGACCAGTCATCTGTGAACCATGTTGATGCACCTCCTAACTCTTAGATAGATGTCTGATATTATTTTGTTCTTATTTCCTTTTTATTCCTAGAATCAAAGAGCTGGAAGGGACCTTGAAGGTCTTCCAGTCTAACAACCTAGCCAAGAAAAGAGTCCTCATACCATCCTAGAGAAAAGGTTGTCCAATATTTTCTTATAAACCAGTGAGGGAGCATCCACAACTTCTGGAGGAAACTCACTCCACTGATTAATTGTTCTCATTGTCAGGAAATTTCTCCTTAGTTCTAGGTTGCTTCTCTCCTTGATTCTCAGTGTTTGGGTTTGGGGAGAGAAAAAGAGCATTGTAGGAATGGAAGAGAGTAGAGTAGAATAGAGTAGAGTAGAGTAGAGTAGAGTGGAGTGGAGTGGAGTGGAGTGGAGTGGAGTGGAGTGGAATGGAATGGAGTGGAGTGGAATGGAGTGGAGTGGAGTGGAATGAAGTGGAATGAAATGGCATGGAATGGAATAAGAAATGAAATAGAATAGAATAGTACACAATGGAATGGAGCGGAACGGAATGGAACGGAACGGAAGAGAACAGAACAGAACAGAATAACAGAGTGGGAAGGGACCTTGGAGGTCTTCTAGTCAAACCCCCTGCCCAAGCAGGTCCCTCTACCATTTCTGACAAATGGCAGTCCCATCTTTTCTTGAGAGCCTCCAGTGATGAAGCTCCCACAACTGCCGAAGGCAACTTCTGTTCCATTGTTTAACCATTCTCACTGTCATGAAATGCCTCCTTATTTCCAAGATGAATCTCCTTCTGAGAAGCTTCCACCCATTGATTCCAAGGTGGCGCAGTGGTTAAATGCAGCACTGCAGGCTACTGCTAGATCAGCAGGTCAGCGGTTCAAATCTCACCGGCTCAGGGTTGACTCAGCCTTCCATCCTTCCGAGGTGGGTAAAATGAGGACCCATATTGTTGGGGGCAATATGCTGACTCTCTGTAAACCGCTTAGAGAGGCCTGAAAGGCCTATGAAGCGGTATATAAGTCTACTGCTATATTCCTTTCCTACCTCAGATGTTGTGAATAATAATCCAAGGGCCTCTTTCTGTAGAGACTCCTTCAAGGATTGGAAGATGCTGCCTAGTCTCCCCTAAGCCTTCTCTTCATTAGGCTATACCAGTGATGGCTAACCTTTTTGTCATCGTGTGCCAAAAGTGGGGAGAGCACAGGAGGGGGTCATGTGCTGGCATGCCCACATCCATAATTCTATGTGCGCGACACGCACATGCACATGTGACCCATGCTTTATGTGCACGATGGACCCATTTTTCACCCTCCCCATGTTCCAGAGGCTTTCTAGAAGTCTGGGGAAAGAGAAAACGGCCTCCCCCGCCCCTCTGGAGGCCCTCCGGAGGCTTCAGGAGGCTTCCTTGAAGCCATCAGAGGGTGAAAAATGGCCCAACATGCAAACCGGAAGCCGTTCCTGAAGAAAAAGGGGATGACAGAGAAGGAGGTGGCTGGATGGAGTCACCAAAGCAGTTGGCGTCAGCTGAAATGGACTCCAGAGGATGATAGAGGACAGGAAGCTCTAGAGGAACATTGTCCATGGGGTCACGATGGGTTGGACACAACTTTGCAACTAACAACAACTTTCTAGATGTTTTGATTTTGGGGGAGATGATTGGAAGGGGAACAACATTTTGAGGTTGTATTCCTTGGGACTTAAATGGCCAACTGATTATATGTGGTGCCTTTGTGCCGTCTGCAATTGCCTAGGCTAATTTCAAGGTGACAATTTCTCCTTTCTTGCCTCTTTTCTGTTCGCTCCCCACCTCCTATTCGTTCTCGGACTGGGGGAGTGAGGTTGTTGAGGTGGGGAGGAGATAAAGCGTCAATGTCGGGCGGATGATTATAAATTAAAAGAGACAAAGGGAAAACAAGGACAGTTAGGGGCTGTCAGATTCCCAAGCAAGAGCTGAGGTTGACGCTTAACGCCTCTGCAGCTGTGGGGTGGAGAAAAGCCACATGCTGAGTGATGCCTGGGTGACTCATTTGTCTTCTTCGTGTGCCTGGTGGGAAAACGAACACAGCCTTGGAAAGGATTAAGGAGGTTGTGGAAATGAATGTAGGGCAGATCACGTCAACGAAACCAGGCTGTTGCTTTAGACATCTCTCTGGATGGAGAATCTCCAAATTCTCTTTTTAAAAAATTCCCTTGGATATTTGTGCTCTGAAGCTCTAGAGATCAGAAGAACCATCTTGGAGAAATGTCTCTTGTTGGATGAGAAGATTGTTGGGGTGACTCAGAATGGTAGCTTCTAACAGAATCTTGATCTTTCTCCTCCTCCTCCTCCTCCTCCTCCTCCTCCTCCTCCTCCTCCTCCTCCTCCTCCTCCTCCTCCTCCTCCTCCTCCTCCTCCTGTCCAGATCAAACTTTGGACTGCCAAAATGGAGCCATCTTCTTAAGCTTTGTGATTGGCCAAAAATGTCATTATTGATACATGATTCTGGTAGTTGCCAACATACCAACAGATGGATTACATTACATTAACAGAGTTGGAAGGGACCTTGTAGGTCTTCTAGTCCAACCCCACCCAAGCAGGAGACACTGCTCCATTTCTGACCGAGGGCAGTCCAGTCTCTTCTTGAAACCTTCCAGTAATGAAGCTCCCACAACTTCTGAAGGCAACTTCTGTTCCATGGGTTGATGATTCTCACTGTCGCAAAATTCCTCCTTGTTTCCAGGTTGACTCTCTTCTTGATCAGTGTCCATCCATTGTTCCTTGGATTTTTCCTTCAGGGGCTTTGGAAAATAAATTGACCCCCTCCTCTTTGTGGCAGATGCAGAACTGGCTCTCATAGATGGGCCAGTTCTGCATCTCTCCACATTCACACTGTGTTGTTATCTGGCTAACAGCCTTCCCTCGAGCATATTGGTCTTACCCTCAGCCTATTCAGGGGGATCTGGATCTTGAACTTGCTTCAATTCTATTATTCAATAATTACCGATCTTGGTTTTAAAGACCTTCAAAAGAGGAAATCTTGCCAGGTTCCCAGGGTTTGATGATGCGTCTAGATCTAGCGCAATGTCTTCCTAACAAGACATGTCATGAGGACCATTTTGTTGTAGTGGTTTAAGGCATTGAATGAGAAACCAGGAGGTTATGAATTCTAGTCCTGTCTTAGGCTAAGAAGGCAGCTGGGTGCCTTTGGGCCAATCACCAGTAGGTACTAAGTTCTAGTCCCAGGTTAAACACAAAACAGGTTGGGTGACTTTGATCACCAGGAGATAGTGAGTTCTAGTCTTGCCTTAGGCATGAAAACCAGCTGGGAGACTTTGAACCTATTCCTCTTGGGTTGGAATAATAGTCCTCTCCTCTCCTTTCCTTCTTTCCTTCCTTCCTTCCCTCCCTCTTCCTTCCCTTTTTCAACTATTCTTCCTCCGTCCCTCCTTTTTCCCTTCTCCAACTATTCTTCCTTCTTTCCCTCCCTTCTCCAACTATTCTTCTTCTCTCCTCCCTTCCTTCTCCAGCTATCCTTCCTTCCTCCCTTCTGCAATTATTCTTCTTTCTTTCCCTTCCTCCCTCCTCCCATTATTCTTCCACCCTCCTTCCTTCCTTCTCCAACTATCCTTCCTCCTTCCCTCCTGCAATTATTCTTCCTTCCTTCCTTCCCTCCCCTCCCTCCCTTCAACTATTCTTCCTTCCTTCCTTCTTTCCCTCCCTTCTCCAACTATCCTTCCTCCTTCCCTCCTGCAATTATTCTTCCTTCCTTCCTTCCTTCCCTCCCTCCCTTCTCCAACTATTCTTCCTCCCTCCTCCCTTCCTTCTCCAACTATCCTTCCTCCTTCCCTCCTGCAATTATTCTTCCTTCCTTCCTCCCCCCTCCCTTCTCCAACTATTCTTCCTTCCTTCCTTTCTCCCTTCCTTCATTCTCCAACTATCCTTCCTCCCTCACTCCTGCAACTATTCTTCCTTCCTTCCTTCCTCCCTCCCTCCCTCCCCCACCCTCTGTGTGTGTGTGTCTTTGCTGGAGACTGTCAGCTAATAACCCTACTAGTCAATGAATAAGAAAGCTAGAATTTGAGACTAGTGATAGGGCCAACCAAACTCTCTATCAAGGGAGGCCAAAGTCCTGTTCATCACTCAGGAAAAAAAAAAAGGAAGAAGGAAAAAAACAACACTGGAGTGCTTCGTTTATATACCGCATCACCTGGACACAATCTGAGCGATGTTCTTCTCAACTAATTTAGGCTGTGCTGATAACGGCTTGAATTTACACAATCCGGGCTCATTGCTGAGAGCCGCACCATTCTCCTCCAACAAAGGTAATTATTATTTTTATAGTTCAATTAGCAAACATTACGTCCCTGTTTTCCTCGCTAAGATGGCGCTATCTAATTGAACAACAGCACACTTGATTCCCAGTCCGGTCCCAGAGACATGATGGGATGATAATGGGCTCCGTAAGACCTATTGATTCTTTCCAAAGAAGATCAGCTCCCCAAGTTTTCTCCACTCAAACCGACTTTAAAAACCTTTCCCAGTGAGGTGATTCGCTGCCCGGCTCCCACGCTACCTAATCGCATGGAAATATAGATATTTACTAGAGACCGGCAGGCAAAGATGTAAATCATTATTTTGAATCAATGGGAACGAAAGAGTAATTTTGGACTTGACGTTTGGAATAAAAGTGTTCACACATCACCAAGTCGTAGTTGTTGTTGTTGTTTTTTCTTCCCCTGAGCCAGGAATTGGATCCTTTAGGAAAGGGCTGCGGTGGCTCAGTGGCTAAGACACTGAGCTTGTCGATCAGAAAAATCGGCAGTTCAGCGGTTCGAATCCCTAGCACTGCATAACGGAGTGAGCTCCCGTTACTTGTCCCAGATTCTGCCAACTAGCAGTTCGAAAACCATGTAAAAAAGTGCAAGTAGAAAAATAGGGGCCACCTTTGGTGGGAAGGTAACGGTGTTCTGTGCGCCTTTGGCATTTAATCATGCCGGCCACATGACCACGGAGACGTCTTCGGACAGCGCTGGCTCTTCGGCTTTGAAACGGAGATGAGCACTGCCCCTAGAGTCAGGAACAACTAGCACATATGTTTGAGGGAAATCTTTACCTTTAACTTTAGGAATGATGAGGCAGATGGAGTTCAGACCAACACAGGGTGGGGTGGGGGGTTCTGATAAAGGAAATTTATCTTCAGGAGGAAATGGTGGTGGGAAAAACCATTGGGCAGCTGATGGAAAGTGTGTTGTTGTTGTTTTTCACTCATGCAGGTTGAGTGTCCCTCAATCCCCCCTGTTGGAAGAAATTTCCATCTGGGTTCAGTTCCAAGTGGGGAAATAGACACTGGAAATATGGAAGCTGTTTGGAAAGATGGTTTAATGGTGGACAGGACCACGTGGTTTGAGTTCCTAGGCAAAAAAGAAAAAAAGAAAAGCACATGGGTGGAAGAGAGAGAGAGAGATTTATAACCTCTTGAGCCCCACCTTAGAGCTTCCTGTTCCTGTGTAAGAAATGCATTCTGATTGGTGGTCAGACTCACATGGGGCCATGCAGGAATAACTTTGTAGTGTCTTGAGTCCCAAGCCTGGTTGAATCTTGCTGAGTGATGATATAATGAAAGGGCTTTGGACAATTCTTATTATGGTTGAGGGATAATCCTACCTTTTTTGGATCTTGGGTGAGAGTATTTGCTTATGAATAGACCTAGCTATCTCTTTATCTCTTAAGTGTGGACATCTGCTGTGGGCTATTGAGGAGGGTGGAGGCTATTAAGAGTGAGCCTGCTTTCTGTGTCAAAAAAAAAACCATGTTCCTCCATTTCTCATCCAGGGAGGTATAATATTCTCCCTTTTTAATATTTCCTAGAATATTTCATTTTCCTAGGAGAGGGATGGGTGCTAACTTCCTATACTCCCAAAAATCTGAAATGATTTCATTTCTACCATGGCTTTGTAATCACTCTAGTAAGCAGTGGATTTGGATTTGGATTTGGATTTAACTTTATTTGTATGCCGCCCTTTTCCCTGAGGGGACTCAGGGCGGCTCACAATTCAGGGGGAGGGAAGGACAAAACAAGTTATACACATGAAGACAATACATCGTTAAAAAGCACAACAGTCATACTATTCAGGTGGGGTTGAAGTCTTTAGCCCCAGGCCTGTCGGGACAGCCAGGTTTTAAGGGCTACGCGGAAAGTCTGAAGGGTGGTGAGGGTACGAATCTCCACGGGGAGTTCGTTCCATAGGGTCGGAGCAGCCACCGAGAAGGCTCTCCTCCGGGTAGTTGCCAGTCGACATTGACCGGCTGATGCCTTGCTCAACAGTAGTAACTGTGAGAGGGATCTTGGAGTTCTAGTGGACAACCATTTAAATGGGAGCCAGCTGTGTGCAGCAGCTGCCAAAAAAGCCAACACAGTTCTAGGCTGCATAAACAGAGGGAGAGAATCAAGATCACGCGAAGTGTTAATACCACTTTATAAGGCCTTGGTAAGGCCACACTGGGAATACTGCATTCAGTTTTGGTCACCACGATGTAGAAAAGATGTGGAGATTCTAGAAACAGTGCAAAGAAGAGCAACAAAGAGGATTAGGGGACTGGAGGCTAAAATATATGAGGAACGGTTGCAGGAACTGGGTATGTCTAGTTAATGAAAAGAAGGACCAGGGGATACATGATAGTAGTGTTCCAATATTTCAGGGGCTGCCACAAAGAAGAGGGAGTCAAACTATTCTCCAAAGCACATGAGGGCAGGACAAGAAGCAATGGGTGGAAACTAATCAAGGAGAGAAGCAATGTAGAACTGAGGAGAAATTTCCTGACAGTGAGAACAATTAATCAGTGGAACAGAAGTTGCCTCCAGAAGTTGTGAATGTCCCAACACTGGAAGTCTTTAAGAAGATGTTGGATAACCATTTGTCTGAAACGGTATAGGGTTTCCTGCCTAGGCAGGGGGTTGGACTAGAAGACCTCCAAGGTCCCTTCCATCTCTGCTATTGTATTTATATTTAAGCACTTGAAGACTCTCTTTTCAGATTAATACATCCTAAACAATGTAGGAACTTCTTGTGATTTCATAAAAGTTTCTCTCAAACCCTCTCTTCCATTCTCTTCCTCTCCCCTTCCTTCACCTTCTTTCCTCTTCCTTTCTGTTCTCCATCTTCTTCTCTCCCCTACTCCTTCATTTCCTTCCTTTCCCTTCCCTTCTCTTCCCTTCCCTTTTGTCCCCTACCCTCTCCTCCCTTCCCTTATTTTCCATATCTTTCCTTCCTTTCTCTTCCCTTTCCTTTGCTTCCCTTCCTTTCCTTTCACTTCCCTTCCTCATCCTCTCCTCTCCCCTCCATCTCTCCCCTC
This sequence comes from Thamnophis elegans, assembly GCF_009769535.1. Classification (NCBI taxonomy): domain Eukaryota; kingdom Metazoa; phylum Chordata; class Lepidosauria; order Squamata; family Natricidae; genus Thamnophis; species Thamnophis elegans. Next base: position 146,491,720 of record NC_045543.1, on the reverse strand, counting down.
CCCTCTCCTTCAGGGGCAATGAGTATACCTCTGGGACATCTGAAAACCAGGTTTGGGGTAGATCATTATGGAAAAGATTAATCTATGTGGTCATTAAAAGTCAACACTGGCTTGATGGCACCTCAGCGATCAACATTTAAATAAAGAGTTTAATTTTTTACAGACACTGAGACTTCGGTCCTCTTTGGAAGACAATTCCTGTGAATTTGACCCTCCCTGAAGCCTCCCTTGAGAAACTAGGAAAGAAATAGAAGATGGGCCAGAAAGTGGATAAATTTAATTATGACAGCAATGGGTGAACCATTTTGAGACACCGAAAGGGCCAGACTGTGGTCAGGTCATCCTGAAGAAAGATCATGTAGCCAATAAGGCATGGCATTGACCTAATGGCATATAACCGATCAATACTTAATGAAAACAGCAATATATATCTTTTGTTTGATGTTTGAAATGGAATTTGAGGAGACGGCAGAGGGAGATATTACAGAACCTACTGTAGCTGTCAGGCCTGCAGCTATCTTGTCTTTTGAGTCTTTGACCTGCCACACTTTCTATTATTCTGCTATGCATTTTCTAGGGGGGAAAAATGGGAGGGGGGATTGTATGGAGTTGGATTATATGTAGCTATAACAACATTCTTTCTAGAAAGCCAAGGTCATCCTTTGTCTCTGCACCTCTGCACCTGACCGGAACTGGATGGGTGGAAGATGCCAGCATGGCAGTGGGAGATTGGACCGTGTGATGGACTTGTGGGTGGGGTGGGGGCAAGATCTTGAACTTTCAACTGGGTGGGGAAAACCGGGAAGCTTTCAGATTCGGGTTTTCCCAGATGTGCCAACATGGCTCTCTTAATAAATTGGAATTTTGGACAAAACTTTGCCTCGGACTCTGATTTAATTTTGGATGCCATTTGGAACCCTGATAGCTTCAGTCCATCCAAAGTGAAATTATGTTAATTTATTTTGAAACCTAATTTAAACTTAAGTCCAATGAAGTCCATGTAATTGTTTGGATGCTGTTGAGCTGTGTGCTGAACAATTATTTTTCTCGTAATCATAATAACATAGTTTGTATTTCTTTTGGGGAGGGTCCTCTCTGGGTTTTCCTCGACTACAGGCCGTCCTCAAACTTACAACAACAATTCATTTAGTGACCATTCAAAGTTACAACGGTACTGTGATTTATGACCGTTTTTCACAGTTATGACCTTTCCAGCATCCCCACGTGAGCAGCATCCAGATGCTTGGCAACTGACTGACATTTATGACGGTCGCAGTGTCCCGGGGTCACGTGATCCCCTTTTGAGCCCTTCTGATGAGCAAAGTCACTGAGGAGGGCAGATTCACTTAATGACCACATTGCTAACTTATCCACTACAGTGATCCATTTAACGACGATGGCGAGAAAGGTCGTGAAATGTGGCAAAACTCACTTAACGACAGAGATTGGGGGCTCAATCGTGGTCGTAAGTTGAAGACTACCTGTATTTTCTTCAAGTACTTCCATATCTATTTCCGAAATAGATCATTTATCTGGATGAGGAAGTTGTCGATGGAGATTCACAGTCCTCCAAGTCCTGGTTGCCCCAAAGGTGCTTTTTCAAGAGCCAGCTGGACTTTCTTCTTTGTTTTTCTTTTGAAGACGTTTCGCTTCTCATCCAAGAAGCTTCTTCCGCTCTGACAGGATAATTGGGAATGGAAGGATTTATACTCCTTGCAAACAGCTGGTCATTTGCATCCTTTTAGAGGGTCCTTGAGGCCACTTGGAGATTTGTGTGTGCCTTCAGGGTCACCTGAGTGGTGCAAATGGTTCCTGTAGTCTGCATTTGTTTCCTCTGGAAATCCATTCCTACTCCCACCCCATTCCAAGGGTCTTCATCCCAAATTGTGTAACTAAAAGTCCGTAGAGATTCTCAATCATCCAAGGTCCTGATTGTCTCAAAGGTGCTTTTTCAGGAGGCAACTGGACTTTCTTGTTTTTTCTTTGAAGATGTTTCACTTCCCATCCAAGAAACTTCTTCAGCTCTAACTGGATGATGGAGAAGGGAAGGATTTATGCTCCTTGCAGACAGCTGGTCATTTGCATCCTTTTAGAAGGTCATTGAGGCCACTTAGAGGTTTACTGTATCTATGTCCTCACAAGGGTCACTTGAGTGCTGCTCCTATTTCCTGTAGTCTGCATTTTTCCCCATCTGGAAATCCATTCCTACTCCCACACCATTCCAAAGGTGTTCATCCCAAATGGTATAGCTAAATGTCTGTAAAGACTCACCCATCCAGGTCATGGTTGTCCCAAAGGTGCTTTTTTTCAGGAGGCAGCTGGACTTCCTTGTTGTTGTTGTGTTTTTTTTTTTGAGGATGTTTTGCTTCTCATCCTAAAGCTTCTTCAGCTCTGACTGGATGGTGAGGAATGGAAGGATTTATATTCCTTGTAAACACAGCTGGTCATTTGCATCCTTTTAGAGGGTCATTGAGGCCATTTGGAGATTTGTCTGTGTCATCAGGGTCACCTGAATGGTTCCTGTAGTCTGCAATTTTTCTCTCTCAGGAAATCCCTTCCTACTCCCACACCATTCTAAGGATGTTCATCCCAAAGTGCATGGCTAAAAGTCTGGAGATTCTCAGTCATCCAGGCCATGGTTGTCCCAAAGGTACTTTTTCAGGAGGCAGTTGGACTTCCTCATTTTTTTTTCTTTTGAAGACATTTCACTTCTCATCCAAGCTCTGACCGGATGATGAGGAATGGATGGATTAGGTCCAAGGATTTGGCTTGAAGGAATATAAATCCTTCCCTTCCCCACCATCCAGTCAGAGCTGAAGAAGCTTCTTTGGATGAGAAGCGGAACATCTTCAAACAAAAACACCGGAAGTCCAGTTGCCTCTTGAAAAAGCACTTTGGGGACTGAATTAGGAAGGTTAAAGATGTGAGGTGAGAGGCCTATGAAAATTCTCAACCCTCCAAGTCATATAGTTATCCCAAAAAGGTTTTTCTTGGCATATATTTTTTTCTGTGAAAATATTTCGTTTCTCATCGAAGAAAAACTGAAGAAACTTCTTGGTTGTGAATTGAAATGTGTTGTGAAAAGGAAGAAAGGAAGGAAGGAAGGAAGGAAGGAAGGAAGGAAGGAAGGAAGGAAGGAAAAATAGGAAGGAAGGAACAAAAGATAGAAAGAAAGAAAAAAGAAAGAAAAAGAAAGAAAGAGAAAGAAAGAAAGAAAGAAAGAAAGAAAGAAAGAAAGAAAGAAAGAAAGAAAGAAAGAAAGAAAGAAAGTAAGTAAGTCCATTTGGAAAAGCATCTTTGGGATGTGAGGTGAGACTAAAGTGGGGGGGGGGTAGGGGGAAGAATAGATATAGGATAGAGAATTTGGCCATACCTTCAATCCTTTTTGGCTAGGACTAGAGGTGGCATATATTTGAAGAGCTGCCACAAAGAAGAGAGGTCAACCTATTCTCCAAAGCATCTGAAGGCAGAACAAGGGAAACTCAGAAGCTTTGATTGATGGAAACTAACCAAGGAGAGAAGCAACCTACAACTAAGGAGAATTTTCCTTCCTTCCTTCCTTCCTTCCTTCCTTCCTTCCTTCCTTCCTTCCTTTCCTCCCTCCCTCCCTCCCTCCCTCCCTCCATCCCTCCCTTTTTTCTTTTTCCTTCCCTCTTCATTCTCCTTTCTTCTTCCTTCCCCTCTTTCCTTCTTTTTCCTTCTTTGCTCTCTTCCCATCTTCTCTTCTTTTCCTTTGTCCTTCCTCTTTCCATTTCTCCTCTCCTGTCCCATCTTGCATGCTCAAATAAGGCACCATGAGCTGGTCCTTTGCTATTTCCAGGCTGGCCTCACGGGCAAGATCTAAGCATCCTATGGGCTACATCCATCTTGTGGCCCTTGAGTTTGACACTCCTGCTCTATCGGATCCAACACTGAGCAGGCAACTGGTCCATGTGATGATCTCTCACAGCCCTCACCCCAACTGCCAATTACCTCCCACAGACCCGTTAGATCGCACAGGGTCGGCCTCCTCCGGGTTCCGTCTACCAGCCAATGCCATCTGGCTACTACCCGGGGGAGGGCCTTCTCTGTTGCAGCTCCAGCCCTCTGGAATGAACTCCCCATGGAGATTCGGACCCTCACCCCTCTCCAGGCCTTCCGGAAAGCCGTCAAAACCTGGCTGTGCCGGCAGGCCTGGGGTTGATGAGTTCCCCTCCCCTCTTGACCTGTGTGGTTGTGTGACTCTTGTGTATTTTAATTATATGTATTGTGTTTGTATCCCCTTTCCCCTTTTGAGTTGTTCGCCGCCCTGAGTCCCTCCCGGAGAAGGGCGGCATACAAATAAATTAAATCTGAATCTACACCAATCTAGTCAACTGCATTATGATGGAACCTTAATGGCATGATAGACGCCATTCTAATTATACCCATTGCTTTCGATTCCCCATTCTTCGTGTGTCTGATGACAACAAAGCTCATACCCCATTATTAGCGGACCAATTAAACCGTGCGCTGGTTTGAAGGGAGCTGTTTTGAACACAGGCCCCTCCCAGCCAACCAACAGCTGCTTCGGTATTGATTATGGCCAATTACATCCCTGCGTCATGTACTACTGGTGTGCCACCCACTCCCTACGTGATTTATTACCTCCAGGATTGTTCTAAACAGCAAAGCATTTGTCACTGTCAGAAGCGCAAGCCATAGATATGAGAATCTAAGCTACATCTCCTTGAGGGTGTCTGGGCATGCACAGTCTGTTTGCAAGAGGGGGGTTTGTGTATCAGGGACCCGGTCAATCTTCGGGAACATTTCAGAATGGACTGTTCATAGAATGATCTTTCGGGGAGATGCCTACAAAGTTGTATCTCTTGTGCTCATCATCAGCTGAAAACAGAGCGTTGCTTGAATGGTTCCACCACAAAACCGCGGATGACAAAATCGCGCTGGACGAAAGCGCGTATGTGACGTCATCACAGCGCGACGAAAACATCGCGCTGTGATCGATAAATATAAAAATAAAGCAAAAACCTTACCCTAACCCCCCCAAACCTAACCCTAAACCTAACCCTAACCCTTAACCTAACCCTAAATCTAACCCTAAACCTAACCCTTAACCTAACGCTAAACCTAACGCTAACCCTTAACCTAACGCTAAATGTAACCCTAACGCTCTAAACCTAACCCTAACCCTTAACCTAACCCTAACCCTAAACCTAAACCTAACCCTTACCTTTATGTGAATCAGCTTGCTTTATTTTTATTTTTATTTCAATTTTTAATTTTTTTCGTCGCACTGTGATGACGTCAAATGTGTGCTTTTGTTGAGCGCGCTTTTGTGGACCGCGGTTTTGACGGGTCACGGCTTGAATTATGAATGGATGAAGGAGAACTTAATCTGTACTGTTAGTTTAAGATGGCGATTCCTGCTGTTTGGGGGAACCGTCTCATTTGCCTGTACAATTCTTATCTCTTATTAATCCAGCCTTGGTGTAATGGTGACAACACCCATGGTAGAAAGCAACTGTCAAGGTTTCCGACTAATGGACCCAACTAACAACTCCAAGACTTGCAATTTTCTCAAAGAAGTCTTTTATTGAGTACATCATTTCCGCATGGGTGGAAACAAAACCAGCTCTAAATATTTCCCGTGGTTTCAGTATAATTGAAGAATAGGTCATTCCCTCCCTCAACTATCATAGGACCCTGTTCTGACTCCCCACCTTGTCCATTCAAAAATGAAAGCTACACAGAACATTCAAAGGAATATTTTTTATCAGTCCCGGCTCTTGCTGGCTGCGAGCCCAAAATAAACACAGATAAATGCTCTGGCAAAAGTCCTCACTCATAAACTAATACGAAACAGGATTATATAAATCAAGTCACTTATCCAAGTGGTTTTTTTTTCTCGATGGTTGCACACAAACGGAGAGCTTGACTAGAACAGAAACGGAATGGAACGGAACAGAACGTTCAACCTTCTTCATTCTTGTGCGCATGTGCGAGGAAGATGGCTGCCTGAGCTTTTCGCTCGGGGTTTGAGGAGAAAGGAAACCTCGAAAAATCGACCCTCTTCTGTAGCCAGACTACTGAAGGGCGAAGCCTGGGTAAGAGGATCCTGAGAGGGTGCTGGAAAAACGAGCACCTGGAAAAACGCTGTTCGGACGGCTTTGGGCGACGCGGTATCGGGCGGTGCTGAGAAGCCTGCAGGCGGACTCCCCCCCTACAGACGGCGTGGGCGGCGGCTTCCAGCTGACGGACCGCCGCAGCTTGCCTTCCTTGTGAGAAGCAGCGGAGCCGCTGGAACGTGAAGCCTCCCCTCCCTCCTCTTGTGGACGGTGGTTTCTAGCGGATGGCAGTTCCAGCGCTGTGTTAGATTGCCGCGGTCCTGCCTTTGTTCTGCGTGGCGCCGTTGGGCCTTTGAACTGGACGCCCCCCCCCCCTTTCCACCCTCCATCGTGGATGCAGCGCTCAGCTTTGGACCCAGATTGTCATGGTCCTATTTTGTTCATGCTGCTGAGACGCTGGGTGTGCTGTCCTCAGGGGGGGTTGGTGAGTTGTTCCTGAGACGCCGTGGGCCGAAAGGTTAGGCTCGTTGCTGTTATTGCTGCCGACCCAAACGCACCCCCCCTTCCATCTCACCCTTTGAACTTCTGACTATCATGGCCTGCCTTTCGGCTCATGTTGCTGTTGCCGCTGCTATCCGTGGCTGCTTTAGGAGCCCCCATTTTAGACGCTTGACTGTCCTTGCCTTTCGACCGGCTTTACCCCCACCTTTACCCTCAAGACCAACATTTTGGAATAAGCTGGGATATTTGAATTCACCTCCGGCCTTGCTGAGACTCCCAGCCATTTTCCTGTATACCATCCTGCACTTTAATTTTGCAGAAAGAAGAAGGCAGGGGACGAATAGGACATGGACAGGGGGCCTGCTTGGCACCTTCTCTCAACTGACACTAACCCTCTAACTATTTCAAACTTTTTAAACTCTTGGGCTTTGCCCCCTTTTGCTGGACTCCACAGAGGAGAAGTTCAAAAACATTAAGTTTCTCCTCTCTTGCGCAATTTTTTAAATTGGTATGTTGAGTGTATGGGAGTTGGCTGGAATTGAATGAATGGCCCACTTTTAGTAATTGTTACCTTTGTATTTTATATGTTTTAATATTTTACGTGGGAACTGTTAGTGTGGATAACTGAGAATGTGTGACTCGGAGGACCTGCTGGGGAAGGCGAGGGGTACCGGGGTGGTTGGGGGGACCATGGACATGGGAGTGGGTCGGAGCATAGCGGTCGTGATAGGGAGAGGCAGATATGGCGGGGACCTTAGGGCTGGCCATTACCGGGGAAGGAGGGTTCGCTACATCACAGAGATCCCTCCTTCCGGCCCTAGGAGTCCCACTCCAAGACCAGATGGCGCGAGTAGTCAGGACCCTGGTCTCAGGCTGTTGTCGCTAAATGCCAGGTCTGTTGTTCACAAAGCTCCCCTCGTCCGGGACTTAATTGTTGACGAGAGGGCAGACCTGGCATGTATTACTGAAACCTGGCTGGGCACAGAAGGAGGAGTCCCCCTTGTAGAGATGTGCCCAGAGGGATTTCAGGTGCTTCATCAGCCGAGAGCCCAGGGAAGGGGTGGCGGTGTGGCTATTGTAATCCGGGAGTCTCTGTTACCTTGTAGGGTCCCTGCTCCGGAGCTTGTCGGTGTGAGTCTCTGCTGATAAAGTTGGACCTCAAGGGTCAAGTGGGTTTGCTGCTAACGTACCTGCCTCCCAACTGCGTTGCAGCATCCCTCCCCTCGCTCCTCGAGTCAGTAGCCGAGCTGGCAGTTGAGTTCCCCAGGCTTATAGTTCTGGGGGATTTCAATCTGCCATCGCTCGTGAACGCTCTGATGGGGCGCAGGAGTTCATGGCTTCCATGACAGCCATGGGCTTGACCCAAGTAATTCGGGGCCCAACCCACGCAGCGGGTCACATGCTCGACCTCGTATTTCTCTCGGAGCAGTGGATGTGTGATCTTGGTCTGAGGGGTAATGAGATCCTACCCCTGTCGTGGTCAGACCACTGCCTACTGAGGCTTGACTTCCGGAGGCCAAACCCCCACCGTAGGGAGGAGGAACCGACCAGATGGTTCCGCCCCAGGCGACTCATGGACCCGTTGAGGTTCCAGACGGAGCTTGGGGTTATTCCTGATACTCTCGCCCACAGTTCGGCGGAGACTCTGGCTGCCGCCTGGTACTCGGCGGCGTCGGAGTCTCTCGACCGGATTGCGCCACTACGGCCCCTCCGGGTCAGTGGATCCCGGAGACCTCCCTGGTTTACCGAGGAGCTCCGGGAGAAGAAACGCCGGAGGAGGTGCCTAGAGCACCAGTGGAGGTCCGATAGGTCCGAGGCGAACCGAGCACTCTTAACTACCTGCACCAAGGACTATGTCCGAGCACTAAGAACTGCAAAAAGATCATATATTTCAGCCTTGGTTGCGTCCGCCGAGTCACGCCCAGCCGCCCTGTTTAGGATAACCCGCTCCCTCCTCAATAGGAGGGATGCGGGAGACCCCTTGCAGGGTAGGGCTGAGGATTATGCTCAATTCTTGGCGGACAAAGTAGCTCGGTTTCGATCGGACTTGGACTCCACCGCAGTAGATCCAGCTGAGACACAGGAGGATCACTTGCCACACCAGTTCTGGGTTGAGTTCCAGGACGTTGCCTCTGGGGATGTGGACAGGGCCATTCGAGCTGTAAGTGCCTCCACTTGTATTCTGGACCCGTGTCCCTCCTGGCTGGTTGCCAACAGCAGGGAGGTGACACATGGCTGGATCCAGGCGGTTGTCACCGCCTCCCTTCGGGAGGGGCACTTCCCCGCCGTACTTAAAACGGCGGTGGTGAGACCCCTCCTGAAGAAACCATCGTTAGATCCAGCCATTTTAAACAACTTTCGTCCTGTCTCCAACCTTCCCTTTATCGGGAAGGTTGTCGAGAAGGTGGTGGCCTTTCAGCTCCAACGGGCCTTGGAGGAAGCTAGCTATCTTGACCCCTTCCAGTCCGGCTTCAGACCTGGTTACAGCACAGAAACCGCTTTGGTCGCATTGACCGATGATCTCTGGAGGGCCAGAGATGGAGGCTATGCGTCCATCCTGGTTCTCCTTGACCTCTCAGCGGCTTTCGATACCATCGACCATGGTATCCTTCTGCGACGACTGCGGGAGGTGGGAGTGGAGGCACTGTTTTGCGGTGGTTCTCCTCCTACCTCTCGGACAGGTCGCAGTCGGTGTTGGTCGGGGGGCAGAGATCGTCCCTGAGGCCCCTAACGTGTGGGGTGCCACAGGGTTCGGTCTTATCCCCCCTACTATTTAACATATACATGAAACCGCTGGGCGAGATCATTCGGAGGCACGGGATAAAATACCACCAATATGCGGACGATACGCAATTGTATCTGTCCGCCCCGTGCCAACTCAATGAAGCGGTGGACGTGATGAACCGGGGTCTGGAGGCCGTTAAGAACTGGATGAGTGCTAACAAACTGGTACTCAACCCGGACAAGACCGAGTGGCTGTTGTGCTTCCCCCCCAATAATTTGGCTAATATACCAACGCTTAGGCTGGGGGGTCAAATTTTATACCCCTCAGATAGGGTCCGCAACTTAGGAGTCCTCCTGGACCCACAGCTGACTTTTGATCACCAGCTGTCAGCTGTGACCAGGGGGGCATTTGCCCAGGTTCGCCTGGTCCGCCAGTTGCGGCCCTACCTAGACCGGGGGGCTCTCACAACAGTCACTCGAGCCCTTGTGATCTCTAGACTGGAATACTGCAATGGGCTCTACATGGGGTTGCCCTTGAAGTGCATCCGGCGACTGCAGCTAGTCCAGAATGCAGCCGCGCGAGTGATAGTGGGCGCACCGCGGTTCGCCCACGTTACACCTGTCCTCCGCGAGCTGCACTGGCTACCTGTTGGTCTCCGGGTGCGCTTCAGGGTACTGATGACCACCTTTAAAGCACTCCATGGTAGTGGATCTGAGTACCTGAGAGACCGCCTTCTGCCGATTATTTCCCTAAATCGACCAATTAGATCGCACAGACTGGGCCTCCTCCGAATCCCATCTGCCAGTCAATGCCGACTGGCGACCACACGGAGGAGAGCCTTTTCTGTTGCTGCTCCGACCCTGTGGAACGAGCTCCCCATGGAGATCCGTACCCTCACCACTATCCAGACCTTCCGCGCAGCCCTCAAGATCTGGCTCTCCCAGCAGGCCTGGGGATAGGCTTCCAATTCACCCGCCCGAGTGTTTGATTGTTGAATGAAAGTTGTGTTTTACTATTTTTTCTTTGTTCACATATTGTTTTGTTTTTGACCTTGCACCCCCCCTCCCCCCCCCTGTGGTTGTAAGCCGCCCTGAGTCCCCTCAGGGAAAAGGGCGGCATATAAATCCCAATAAACTACAAACTACAAACTACAAACGTTGACTTCTGCAACCAGGATGTGGCACCATCCGTCTTTTATCCGCAGGAGGAGATCCTAACAAGCCACAGCTGCTCGTTATCCTCTCCTGTGAGTCAGTCAGCCCTTCTCCTGCGTGCATCCCAAAACAACTCACAGGAAGTTTCTGCCGAGTCACAACAGGACCCATTGTCCAATTAGGTTAGTGGTGTCAAACTGGGCTCAATTTGGCCCACGAGGTGCTCAGCTCTGGCCCGCGGGGCCACTCTTGGTGCCCACTGGTGGTCAGTGCAGCTGGCAGCAGAATCGGACAATGAGGAGGTTGGGGAGGAACAGGGGCCAGTTCTGGGGGTTGAGGAAAGCTCAGACGAGGGCTCTGCATCAGAGGCAGAGAGGGAGCTAGACAGCAGTGAGGCAGAAGAACAGCTGGAGCCTGTTCCCAGTGTGCGCATGCGCAAAGCTGCCAGAAGACAAGGACAATTAAGAAAGAAGGATCGACTTAAGAGTAAAGTCACACTTTACTGATTCACCCCATCCAGAGGAAACAAAAGAGGAGTGAACAGGGAGGGGTCTTTTAGATTTAGATTTAGATTTATTAACATTTGTATGCCGCCCACTCCCTTGGGACTCTGGGCGGCTTACAGACAGACAAAAAGAAACATATATTAAAAAATTTAAAATAAGGATACAAGTATTAAAATTTCACACCATGAATACAGTTAAAGAGCTGAGGTGGCGCAGTGGTTAGGGTTCAGTACTGCAGGCCACTTCAGCTGACTGTTATCTGCAGTTCAGCGGTTCTAATCTCACCGGCTCAAGGTTGACTCCATCCATCCTTCCGAGGTGGGTGAAATGAGGACCCAGACTGTGGGGGCGATATGCTGACTCTGTAAACTGCTTAGAGAGGGCTGAAAGCCCTATGAAGCGGTATATAAGTCTAACTGTTATTTCTATTGCTAAATTGCCAAATTGCTATTGCTAAAGTGGGGCTGGATACTAATCAACAGCCCCAGGCCTGCTGGAACAGCCAGGTCTTAGTGGCTTTATGGAAGGCTGGAAGAGTAGTAAGGGTCCGGATCTGTACGGGTAGATCGTTCCATAGGGCCGGAGCAGCTACAGAGAAGGCCCTCCCCCGGGGAGCTGCCAACCGACATTGACCGGCCGACGGAACCCGGAGGAGGCCCAATCTGTGTGATCTTATTGGTCGTTGGGAGGTAAATGGCAGGAGGCGATCTCTCAGGTAGCCAGGTCCTAAACATGTTTAGGACATGATTCTGTTTTGCAGGAAGCAATTTCTTCTACTTATAATTTTTTTAATGAAACTTTGATTTGGTTTTGCCAATTAGATTGATTTGTTGTTATAGAAATGATTAGTAAAACAATGAGGCTGGAATGTTGTTATCTTGTACTGTGCAAAAAAAAAGAATCGGAGGCCAGCACTTCCTTTCTTTCTCCCCTTGTACCTCACCTTTTCTTTCTCCCTTTCTTTTTCCTTCCCTTAATTTCCTATTTTTTTATTTTTCTTTGCAGTTTCTATATTGACAAAACAATAAAAGTCAATAAATCAACAAAAAAAAGTCTTCAGCACTCAGCTTTTCTTTACGATCCAACTCTCACAGCCGTACATCACCCCTGGGAAAACCATAGCTTTGACTGTAATTCTGCATTTAATGTTTGTTGATTTTAATTGCATATATATATATATATATATATATATATATATATATATATTATATATATATATATATATATATATATATATACATACATACATACATACATACATACATACATACATACATACATATACATACGTGTGTTTGTGTGTGTGTGTGTGTGTGTGTGTGTGTGTACATATAAAGGATAAAGGAGGAGAACCTTTTGGCTTAGTGGTTAACACAACTGCTTAATATGTAATACAGCACAGGTTCAAATCCCAGTAAGGGTATGGCTAGCTGATGAGCGCTAAATAGCTTGAAATAGATCTATACTAGTCTCCCTTTATTTATTTATTTATTTATCAGCACAAATGCAACACAAATGTAACAAATGCAACAGTAAAAATAATGGCTTTCTGTTGTGATGGTCTCCTGTGACGAGCCGATAGACAGAGAATAGGAAGCAGTCTGCTTCCTCCCATATTTGGGAATACCAGGGGTTGTGACACTAAATACATATCTATTTCCCTGGCTCAGCTGATAAAGGAGGAGAACCTTGTGGCTTAGTGGTTAACACAACTGCTTAATATGTAATACAGCACAGGTTCAAATCCCAGTAAGGGTATGGCTAGCTGATGAGAGCTAAATAGCTTGAAATAGATCTATACTAGTCTCCCTTTATTTATTTATCAGCACAAATGCAACACACACACACACACACACACACACACAGACACAAACACACACACACACATTATTGTATTGTGAGCCCCCCCAAGAGTTACTCTGGGTAGTGAGATGAAGGGGCGAAGAAATTTAATAAATAAACAAACAGTAAATGTGCCTAAATAACAAATAACAACATTTGTTAGAATTTAAGAGTGGCTCTTGCAAAACAACATACAGCATCCAGCTTCTGCTACGCGCATAGAGGACTAAAATCAAATGGAATCGGTGCGGCTAACTGCGTTAGGCTGTTAGAAGAATGTTATTACTTACAAAGATAAAAATTTCCTGTGCGTTGAAGACATTGGATCAAATTCGATCAGTATAGATAAATGGGTTATCCAGTTAGGGCGCTGCATTCCTTATTAGGTTAAACCAGATCAAACTTTTCTCCGCTGAAATATGGAATGTATGCAGAGGGAGAGGCAGAGATATGGATACAGAAATAGCCATAGATCTATTTTATTTATCTTTAATCCATTTCACCGAGCCTGGCAGAGAGAATAATATCATTTCCGCTTCTGGGTGTCAACCCTTAAATCATGTGAAGGGCGTTTTCCCAGGTTCTCTTAGCTATGTTGGCTTAGTTCCCCAACTTGATAGCTCTCCTATTAAGTTGCTCATTTCAAGTTGCCCTAACTAACCATTGTTTGGGGTGGTGTAAGTGTTTCCTGCTTGAGCAGGGGGAGGTGGTTGGACTTGAGGAGCCGAGGTGGCGCAGTGGTTAGGGTGCAGTACTGCAGGCCACTTCAGCTGACTGTTATCTGCAGTTCAGCGGTTCTAATCTCACTGGCTCAAGGTTGACTCAGCCTTCCAACCTTCCGAGGTGGGTGAAATGAGGACCCAGACTGTGGGGGTGATATGCTGACTCTGTAAACTGCTTAGAGGGGGCTGAAAGCCCTATGAAGCGGTATATAAGTCTAACTGCTATTGCTATTGCTATTGCTATTGCTAAAGTGGGGCTGGATACTAATCAACAGCCCCAGGCCTGCCGGAACAGCCAGTTGAACTGCTATTGCTATTGAACAGGGGTCACCAATCTTTCGGACCTCAGGGACCACTAAATTCATAATTTTAAATCCCGCGGACCACTAATATGATCTGCCTAATGACCGGCTGGGTGGGCATGGCAAGGTGGTCATGTGTCTGGCTGGGTGTGGCCAACTCGATGTCACTCACATCAAGGGGTGCCTTGCCAGCCTCTACTCGCCCCTCCTCTCCCAGCCATTCCTCGCCTGCCCGCCCAGGCTCCTTAGGGCCCCAACAGGAAGCAGTTGTTGGAGCTGAGCAGCCACCATGAGGAAGAGTTGGCAAAACAGCTGGCTCAGTTCAAATTGGATCTGACCGAGAAGGAGGCTCAGCAGAAGCACCTCACTGAGGACTAGGAGCATAGGCTTTCCAAGTAGAGGGAAGACCTGCGGGAGTGCAAGTCCAGGAACTGGTGCCTGGAGATTCAGCAGACTGAGATGGTCAGCCGGTTCCAGGCCATGATGCAATCCCACTGGAATGGGGCCCTCTGGCTCTTTGCCACCAGCGGTGCTTCCCTCCAGCCTTCGCCCAAAGCCCCCCACCAGGAGGTGAAAGCAGACCCCAAGTTCGAGTTTCTGCCCCCCTCCGACCTGCACAGAAAGTCCCCGAAGGGGGAGACTCTCTGCAGTAACACAAGCATTCATGCTTGCTGGGGAATTCTGGGAATTGAAGTCCACAGGACTTAAAGTCACCAAGGTTGAGAAACACTGCTCCAAACATTCTACCTTAACCTATCTAGGACTGTAAGAACTCCAACGTGTTTCTATATTCCATTATTACACAGGTATGATGAAGACAAAAGGGACAAGGTGGCTCAGTGGCTAAGATGCTGAGCTTGTCAATGAGAAAGGTAGGCAGTTTGGGGGTTCGAATACCTAGCGCCGCGTAACAGAGTGAACTCCCATCACTTGTTCCAGTTTCTGCCAACCTAGCAGTTTGAAAGCATGTAAAAAATGCAAGTAGAAAAATAGGAACCACCTTTGGTGGGAAGGGAACAGCGTTCTGTGTGCCTTCGGTGTTTAGTCATGCCAGCCACATGACCATAGAGACGTCTTTGGACAGTGCTGGTTCCTTGGCTTTGAAATGGAGATGAGCACCGCCCCCTAGAGTCGGGAACGACTAGCACAAGTGTGCAAGGGGAACCTTTACCTTTATGATGAAGACAAATGGCTTAAAATTACCATCTTTCCCACCCCCGCCAGCTCAAAGCCATTCCAGAGGACCCATTTCTGGAGGTAGCAAGGTCAGTCAAAGCTCATTTGGTCTTCAGCCTCTCTGCCTGACATCAAACCGGCCAATTAATGTCAGTTGTTCAAACTAAGTTGTGTTCAGCGGAGTGAGGCCATCAAGGAATCACTGGGTAAGAATCACAGCAGGAAAACTGAGCTTTGAAAATCAGCCTTGAAGAGAAGACTCTGAATAAAGCTGAAAAAGGAAAAGAAAGAAACCTTGGCAAGGCTTCAAACTTCCCCTGTTCAAGATGTCAACCGGTGCTTGAGGGATTTCAACTAAGTGAATTTCCTGGGGGACAATCTTACAACATGTCTTCCAAGTACAAGCACAAAGAATAGGATAGGATAGGATGGGATAGGATAGGATAGGATTGGATACGATTGGATAGGACAGGAAAGAATATCAGAATAAAGAATAGAATAAATAGAATAGAATAGAATAGAATAGAATAGAATAAAATAGAATAGAATGGGATGGGATGGGATTGAATTGAATTGAATTGATTATATTTCTATGCCGCCCTTTTCCCCGAAGGGGACTCAGGGCGGCTCACAACCCAAGTCAAGGGGGGGGGGGGGGGTTGTTACAAATAAGGAATAAAAAAGACGAACAGAACAATACCACAATTTAAAAGCACACAACAACCATACCATTCGAGGGGGAACAAAAGCTCATTAGCCCCAGGCCTGTCGGAACAGCCAGGTTTTAAGGGCTTTTGGGAAGGCCTGGAGGATGGGATGTGATGGGACGGAACGGGACAGAACAACAGAATTGGAAGGGAGCTTGCGGGACATTTAGTCCACCCCCACCCCCAAAGCAGGAGACCCTACACCAATTCTGACAAATGGCAGTCCAATCTCTTCTTGAAAGCCTCCAGTGATGAAGCTACCATAACATCCGAAGGCAACTTTTGTTCCATGGGTTGATTGCCCTCATTGTCATAGTTGTATGGAAAGATGGGTGGCCATATAAATTGTTGTTGTTGTTGTTAATGATGATGATGATTACAACAACAACAACAAAAACAACCACAACAAAAACAATAACAACAACAGTGATACCCATTGTCATCGGGGCACTTGGTACCATGTCCAAGAATTTTGCAGAATACATCAAGAAGTTGCAGCTTCCTGCTCTAGTACCAGTGGAGCTGCAAAAGACTGCATTACTTGCAACATCATATATTGCCAAGGTGGCGCAGTGGTTAAATGCAGCACTGCAGGCTACTGCTAGATCAGCAGTTCAGCGGTTCAAATCTCACCGGCTCAGGGTTGACTCAGCCTTCCATCCTTCCGAGGTGGGTAAAATGAGGACCCAGATTGTTGGGGGCAATATGCTGACTCTCTGTAAACCGCTTAGAGAGGCCTGAAAGGCCTATGAAGCGGTATATAAGTCTACTGCTATTGCTATTGCTATTTTAAGAAGATACTTGGTTGCTATCTAGGATGCTGGCACCAACCCGTATCAACCATTAGCACCAGACAATGGTATTTGTGACACATTTTTAAATGTTCAGTTGACTGAGTTTCATGTTTAATGGATGATGATGATGATGATGATGCCCAAGAATTTTACAAAACACATAAAGAAATTGTAGCTTCCTGCAATAACACCAGCGGAACTGCAAAAAAACAAGCTACTCAGAGCATCGTACATCTTTAGAAGGTACTTGGTCAATACCTAGGATGCTGGCAGCAACCCGTATCAACCATTAGCACCAGTCACTGGTAATTGTGATGCATTTTTGAATGTTCAGTTGACTGAGTTTCATGTTTAATGGCTAAAAGAAATAATAATATTTAGGAGGTAGGCATCAGACACAAAGAAGCAAGACCATTCTACCCCCCTCCTCGAATGGTATGGTTGTTGTGTGTTTTAAATTGTGTACTGTTATGTTCATCTTTTTATCCCCTGTCTGTACCCCTTTCCCTGACTGAATTGTGAGCCGCCCTGAGTCCCCTTTGGGGAAAAGGGCGGCATATAAATGTAATAAATCCAAATCCAATCCAATCCATTCATAGGACTTCTAGACTGCAGCATAGAAGATTTATTCAAGCCTATATACAAGAATTTGATCAACTAAAGTTCAATCATAATTTGGTGCCAGGTGAAGGTCAATGGAACCTAGGAGTGGTTGGACTTACAGAGCTTGTGGTTAGGCAAGGATTCTAAACTACTGATGCACTTAACTCCCCCATCCCCGGCTCTGCCTCCTCTTCTCCTACAGTACACTTTTGGATGATGTTGACAATGATGACAAGGGTAATGACAATGACAACAACGATGACGATGATGGTGATCATTTACCCATCCATTTTTCATTTTCTGTACAGCAGCAGCTCAACCAGTAGCAATTCGGGTTATAAAGGGTCGATAGTAGGATAGGGTTTTTTCTTAATTTTCTTTCTAAAGGAAGCCAAAGCAAAGATAGACCTATTTTTTTTTTAGAACTATTGTGGAGGAGTATAGTCAGGAGTCACAGAAGGGCAAAGAGACAACAGACCTTGGAATATCTGGTAGGCTGGAGGAGAACAGGGTTGGACCCTCCCCAGCATTTCACAAAGTATATCCAGGGGTGGGTTTCAAAAATTGTAGCAAGGAGTTCCCTGCCCAGTTGCTGGATGAGCGTGACCTAATTGGCCTCCTGCACCACAGCAGGGGAGGGCATTTTTGCCCTCCCCAGGCTCCGGAAGCTTTACTTGATCCTCTGGGAGGGCAAAAATGGTCTCCTCAGGCTCTGGAGGCTCTCCCAAACTTCCAGTAGGCCCATTTTTTTGTCCTTCTCAACACCTTACAACTTACAACTAAGTATTAGTAAGACAAAGAAGATGGTGCTAGATTTCTGGAAGCACAGAGAAGAGCCTGCCCTATTATATATCAAGGGGGGCTGTGTGGAGAGGGTTTCCTCTTTTAAATTCTTGGGAGTGCTTATTAGTCAAGGTCTCACCTGGAAAAACAACATGTCGGTACTTGAGAGACCGCCTGCTGCCAATTACCTCCAACAGACCTATTAGATCCCACAGACTAGGCCTCCTCCAAATTCCATCTACTGGCCAATGCTGATTGGCTACCACCTGGAGGAGGGCCTTCTCTGTGGCTGCTCCGGCCCTCTGGAACGAGCTCCCCATGGAGATTCGGACCCTCACCACCCTCCAGGCTTTCCGCAAAGCCCTTAAAACCTGGCTGTTCTGACAGGCCTGGGGCTGATGAGTTCCCGTCCCCGCTTGAATTATGTGGCTGTTGATTGTTTTTAAATTGTTGTGTTGTTTTTCCATTGTCTCTTTTTTTCCTGTTTGTATCCCCCCCCCCCTTACTTGGTTTGTGAGCTGCCCTGAGTCCCTCTGGGAATAGGGCGGCATAGAAATACAATCAAATCAAATCAAATCAAAATCAATGTCTCTGGTGATTGGAAAGGCCCAAAAGAGACTTCATTTCCTTAGAGTCCTGAGAAAAAATCAGGTGGAACAACGGCTGATGACCTCTTTCTATCGGTCCACCATAGAAAGTGTCCTCACATATTGCGTTACAGTATGGTATGCTGGTTTAACAGCTGCAGACAGAAAGGCACTACAGAGAGTGATCAATTCGGCACAAGTTGGTTGCCTTCTAAGACCAATGGATGACCTCACCAGGTCTCGCTGTTTCAGCAGAGTAAGGAAGATACTCAGAGATGATTCACACCCTGGTCGGTGTCTCTTTGCACTTCTACCATCGGGCAGAAGACATCAAAGCATAGGCAGCTGAACAAACAGATTTAAAGATAGTTTCTATCTATCCTTGGGCTGTCAGACTTTTTTTTTTTACTTATCCTTGAAAATGTGTTTTTATTTTCCATTTTCCATTTTCATACAGTCACATATATACTGTGCATAACCAGGGCCATATAACATTAAACAATAAACACAGCCATTCCTCTTGTCAACAATACCCCCCAAAATAAAAACCCAATATACCTCTTCAACCCTCCATACACCCTTTCTTTCGCCCCCCTCCAACTTTCCATCTTCCCTCCATCATTCCCCCCTACCCTACTTCCCCTCCCCCTCTACCACTCCTCTCTCCCGGTACACTCCCTCCCTTCCTTCTCACCCTCCCTCCAAACCTCTCTCCCACCCTCTCTACCTCTCTTTCTTCTATCCCGCTACTCCTCCCTTCAGTGTATTTCTACTATATGTCAATATATTCAGCTTGTCCTATTTTTACAGTGAAATTAAAGAGCAACAGTATACAAGTGCAGTTACTTTAAAATCTAACACATACTATATATCCCCCTCCCCCCTCCCCTAACACCCCTCCTCCCTCCCCCCCTGACTTCCCAGAGCCCGTACACGGTATAGATTTTAACAAACACAGTCTAAAATATATTAAGACAAAAGAAATAAAAAATAAGTTAATAACATCTCTACATTGAACTCCGCTTCTTCCTGTTGCACTAACTTTGAGCAGTTTAGATTATTCTTGATCTTAAGCATAGGCAATCTGGAATTTCTTAGTCCCGTATTTGTTTTGTGTATAGTCAATCCATTTTTTACAGTCTCGTTTATATCTCTCATTTGAATGATCTTTAAGATATGCCGATGTTTTAGCCAAGGTGGTGCAGTGGTTAAATGCAGCACTGCAGGCTACTGCTAGATCAGCAGGTCAGCGGTTCAAATCTCACCGGCTCAGGGTTGACTCAGCCTTCCATCCTTCCGAGGTGGGTAAAATGAGGACCCAGATTGTTGGGGGCAATATGCTGACTCTCTGTAAACCGCTTAGAGAGGGCTGAAAGCCCTATGAAGCGGTATATAAGTCTACTGCTATTGCTATTGCTATCTCGGCTAGGTTTGTAACTTTCAATGTCCATTCTTGAGTTGTAGGCAAATCTTCCTTCTTCCAGTATTGCGCCACCAACAGTCTTGCTGCCGTTATTAGGTGCAGAACCAAGTTAGCCTCTACCACTGTAAAGTCAGTACATATACCTGTCAGACTTTTAAATACAACGACAATCACTCCATGCACATGCTAGTTTTTTTTTTCTTTTTCTTTCTTTTTTTCATTTCTGCTATAATTTTGCACCAGTGAGGTTAAAACCAATTTCGTTGTATTTAAGTACAATGACAATAAAGATTATACTTATACTTATTAAAACAATCACCCAACAATAATAGTGAATAAACAAAGAGCCAATAAACAAAGCAATAAAATAAAAAAAGGTGGCTAGGAGGCAGACAGGGGGAAACCAAGGGGGAAATATCTGCAGATAGTAACCCCGGGGAAGCAAGCTCGAATGAAAAGCCCATTTGGGATCCCTTTGGCATTTGAAAGATTTCAATAATCTTCAAATCTGTTGCGAGCTTCGCTGCAGAATTTGCCCTGTATTGACGCCTTCATATGTTATGTGTGAATTATGTGGCATTGCATAATGCCACAAATGCTACGTGGAAGGAGAGGATGAAAAATGAATCATGGAAAGGAAGGGAAATCAGAGGAAAGAAGGAAGGAAAGAAGGAAGGAAGGAGGGGGAGGGAGGGAGGGAGAGAGAAGGATGGGGAGTGGGAAGGAAGAGGAAATTGTGCATAAATGGCCTCTTGAATTTCAGGAGAAACTGAAAGTGGATTTGATGTATCCTAACATTTAATTGCCTTTTGGTACTGTCCATGGCGACTTCACCCTGCCAACAAAAGTGTGCATAGCCAAGGCAATGGTTTTCCCAGTTGCAATGGATGGCTGTGAAAGTTGGACCATAAGGAAGGCTGAGCACCAAAGAATGGAGGCCTTTGAACTCTGGTGCTGGAGAAGACTCCCGCGAGTCCCTTGGATTACAAGGCCATCCAACCGGTCAGTCCTAGAGGAGATCAATCCTGACTGCTCTTTAGAAGGCCAGATCCTGAAGAGGAAACTCAAGTACTTTGGCCACCTAATGAGAAGGAAGAAGGACTCACTGGAGAAGAGCCTCATGCTGGGAATGATGGAGGGCAAAAGAAGAAGGGGACGCAGAGAAGGAGGTGGCTGGATGGAGTCACCGAAGCAGTCGGCGTGAGCTCAAATGGACTTCAGAAAATGGTAGAGGACAGGAAGGCCTGGAGGAACGTTGTCCATGGGGTCACAATGGGTTGGATATGACTTTGCAACTAACAACAACATTTAATAGAGCCAAGGTGGCGCAGTGGTTAAATGCAGCACTGCAGGCTACTGCTAGATCAGCAGGTCAGCGGTTCAAATCTCACCGGCTCAGGGTTGACTCAGCCTTCCATCCTTCCGAGGTGGGTAAAATGAGGACCCAGATTGTTGGGGGCAATATGCTGACTCTCTGTAAACCGCTTAGAGAGGCCTGAAAGGCCTATGAAGCGGTATATAAGTCTACTGCTATTGCTATTGCTATTAATTGGAGGTGAGATTAACATTAGATCTTCCTTCCTTCCTTCCTTCCTTCCTTCCTTCCTTCTTTCCTTCCTTTCTTCCACCATTTCTCCTTTCCTTCTTTTCTTCATTCCCTCCCTCCCTCCATCCCTCCCTCAACTTTCCATTATGAAAAAAAAATATTATCTTGTCTCCCCCGGCCACCAATTTTACACCCGTCAAGAGATGTACTGTTTCAGAAATTCTGAGCGTTCACATTCCCTCATCTCGTAGGTTTCAGACCGTAAAGTGGCATTATGCACATTTCTATATTTATTCATTTGTAATATTTATGTACAACTTGATATGAAACATCTCAGACACTTCGCAGTCAAATTAAAAAGAATCGAGCCATAAGTTTAAAAAATTGGCATAAAGCACATTAAAACATTGCATGGATTATGGTAAATAAAAAGAACAATAAGATAAACATTAAAACAGAGAATAAAAAACCCTGGGAAGCAAAAATTAAAAACATCACAGCAGTGTATAAATAAAATGATTAGATTTGGGAGAGCAATATATTTCTGTGAAGTTAATGGGGATTGCTTCTGAGCTGACATGTATAAGCAACATCTCCACTTACGTGCATATTAACACAGAGAAAATGTTTAAAGGGGAAGAGTATCAATTGTGTGGCTGTAATTGACATTTGGACCTTCTCATTTCCACCTGATGCACCTCTAGATAACCATGCCTTGCATACTTGTAAAAAAATATCTAATTAAATTCATCCAGTGTGCCTATCTGAGTAGTCCTGCTGAGGGTCACTTTTTAGACCTACTTCTGGAAAGCCATTGAGTACAAAGATGAAGATTTTGGATGACAACTGGAGGCTACTCACAACTAGAATTTTGTCCGCCACAATTAAAAAAGAAACCTGTTGAGAAAGAGTATGGGGAAGAGCAACAAAGATGATTAGGGGACTATGTTTAATCAATCAATCTATCTATCTATCTATCTGTCTGTCTGTCTGTCTGTCTGTTGTGTCTGCCTGCCTGCCTGCCTGCCTGCCTGCCTGCCTGCCTGCCTGCCTGCCTGCCTGCCTGCCTGCCTATCTATCTATCTATCTATCTATCTATCTATCTATCTATCTATCTATCTATCTATCTATCTATCTATCTATCTACCTACCTACCTACCTACCTACCTACCTACCTACCTACCTACCTACCTACCTACCTACTATCTATCTATCTATCTATCATCTATCTATCTATCTATCTATCTATCTATCTATCTATCTATCTATCTATCTATCATCTATCTATCTATCTATCTATCTATCTATCTATCGTATCTGTCTGTCTGTCTATCTATCTATCTATCTATCTATCTATCTATCTATCTATCTATCTATCTATCTATCTATCATCTATCTATCTATCTATCTATCTATCTATCTATCTCTATCATCTATCTATCTATCTATCTATCTATCTATCTATCTATCTATCTATCTATCTACCTACCTACCTACCTACCTACTTACCTACCTTCCTTCCTTCCTTCCATCCATCCATCCATCCATCCATCCATCCATCCATCCATCCATCCATCCACCCGTTATTCTATTTATCTGTCTGTCTGTCTGTCTGTCTGTCTGTCTGTCTGTCTGTCTGTCTGTCTGTCTGTCTATCTATCTATCTATCTAGCTAGCTAGCTAGCTAGCTATATTTTTCAGGGACGCGATGGCTCAGTGGCTAAGACACTGAGCTTGTCGATCAGAAAGGTTGGCAGTTCGGCGGTTCGAATCCCTAGCACTGCATAATGGAGTGAGTTCCTGTTACTTGTCCCAGCTTCTGCCAACCTAGTAGTTTGAAAGCATGTAAAAATGCAAGTAGAAAAACAGGAACCAGTTTTGGTGGGAAGGTAACAGCATTCCGTGCAGCTTCGGCTTTGAAACGGAGATGAGCACCACCCCCTAGAGTAGGGAATGTCTAGCATATATGTGAGGGGAATCTTTTCTTTTATTATCTATATCTATATTTATGTCCATCTCCATCTTCATTTCCATCTCTCCATCTCTCCACCTCTCCACCTCTCCACCTCTCCACCTCTCCATCTCTCCATCTCTATATCTCTATCTCTATATCTACATCTATATATCTATATCACAATTGCTGGAATTTGTACGTCTAGTTTAATGAAAAGAAGGACTAGGGTTGACATGATAGTATTTGAGGGGCTGTCTCAGAGATGAGGAGTCCACCTATTTTCCAAAGCACTTGAAGGTAGGATGAGAAGCAATGGATAGAAACTAATCCAGGATAGAAGCAATCTAGAACTAAGGAGAAATTTCCTGACAATGAGAACAATTAATCAGTGGAGTGAGTTTCCTACAGAAGTTGTGGGTGCTCCAACATTGGAGATTTTTTAAGAAGAGATTGGACAACTCTTTGTTTGAAGTGGTGTAGGGTTTCCTACTGGAAGTGAGGGTTGGACTAGAAGATCTCCAAGATCCCTTCCAACTCTGTTTTTTGTTACTTTCCATCGTGGAGGATTCTTAGGTGACTTTCAACTGGTCATTCCAATTGAGTGGGGGAAACAATTGTTGTAAGGGGTGAATGAAAAGAGATCTATCCATGCATACCTTGGTCTCCTGGAGAAAGATATTTGACAAATAGGCAGGTCTCCTTGCATTCAAAAGAACTTCTGATTCAAAGGCGGTATTGAGCTGGTTTGGACCCACTCGCCTGAATCGGTAGCGGAAATCATGGGTGGGCCAGCCCACCTACCCCAGCTCTATCTGTCCTATTTAGGCACATTTTTGAGGCCGGGCGCATGACCAGAAGTGGCACATGTATGCAGCGAACCTGTGGTAACAAAATGTGAAACCCATTTCTGTTCTGATTGATCTAAATTGATTCCTACTCTTCATTATTACACTTTGCCTTCTTGTTATATGTGAGAACTTCTCTGTTAGACAAAGGATGAACCTGTCCATAGGTCTTGATCAAAGAGAGAATCTCTTGTCC
>NC_045543.1:146449810-146462310 GCF_009769535.1 Thamnophis elegans | reverse complement strand
TTATGCATTGCAGGTGGGTTGCAACACTCTAGAGTAGTGTTGGTGAATCTTTTTAGCACTGAGTGGCGCCTGGTGCGCATAAGCACACTAGGGAAGATTATCTTCCAGTTTCACTCCAGAAACCAGAAGACCAGGTGGCCTGTGTACATGCACGTGCACCGAAAACTGGAAGATCATCTTCCCAGCATGCATGTCAGGTGGCTCCAATGATGAAGCACCCACAACTTCTGAAGGCAAGACGTTCCACTGGTTAACTGTTCTTACTGTTAGGAAGTTTCTTTTTACTTCTAGACTGGTTCTCTCCTTCATTAGTTTCCACCCATTGCTTCTTGTCCTGCCTTCAGGTGCTTTGGAGAATAGCTTGACTCTCTCTTCTTTGTGGCAGCCCCTCAAATATTGGAAGACTGCTATCCTGTCACCCCTAGTCCTTCTCTTTGTTAAAATAGACCAATTCAGTTCATGCAAACGCTCATCCAATGTTTTAGTCTCCAGGCTTTTGATCATCTTCCTTGCTCTTCTTTGCAATTTTTTTTTCAAAGTTTCAGCCATGAGTTGCACCTGATGAGATGCAGCCTATATTAGTAAAATGACCTACGACAAACCCAGAAAATGATGGGAAGTTTCACTAGAAGAATTAATCATTGGATGAATGGATGAGAGACCAAGAATAACAACTGTCCGCACACACAGAGAATGGATTCAGACAGACGCTTTGGGATCTAGGACAAATTTTAGGTTTCATGGTTTTCCTTCTCTTCCTTATTTTGATTGGGATGTTTTTGCACCTCCTCTTCCTCCTCCTTCTCTTTTTGGGTTGAGCGTTTTTACCATCTCCTCCTCATCGTCATCTTGTTTCTCCTCTTTCTTTTGGGTTGTGGATTTTTATCTCCTCCTCTTCTTCTCCCTCTCCCTCTCCCTCTCCCTCTCCGTCTCCATCGGTTCCACCACAAAATCACGGAGGACAAAATCGCGCTCGACGAAAGCGCGCATTTGACGTCATCACAGTGCGACGAAAACATCGCACTGTGATCGAAAAATGTAAAAATAAAGCAAAAACCTTACCCTACTCCCCCCAAACCTAACCCTAAACCTAACCCTAAACCTAACCCTTAACCTAACCCTAAATCTAACCCTAAACGTAACCCTTAACCTAACGCTCTAAACCTAATGCTACCCTTAACCTAACGCTAAACGTAACCCTAACACTCTAAACCTAACCCTAACCCTTAACCTAACCCTAAATCTAACCCTAAACGTAACCCTTAACCTAACGCTAAACCTAACGCTACCCTTAACGTAACGCTAAACGTAACCCTAACGCTCTAAACCTAACCCTAACCCTTAACCTAACCCTAACCCTAACCCTAAACCTAACCCTTACCTTTATGTGAATCGACTTGCTTTAATTTTATTTTTATTTCAATTTTTAATTTTTTCGGCGCGCTGTGATGACGTCAAATGCGCGCTTTCGTCGAGCGCGATTTTGTCCTCCGCGGTTTTGACAGGTCACGTCTCCATCTCCGTCTCCCTCTCCTTCTCCTTCTTCTTCTCCTCTCCCCCATCGTCTCCCTGTTTCTCCTCTTTCCTCCTCCTCCTTCTCCTCCTCTTTTTGTGTTGAGTGATTTTACCACCAGCTCTTCATCTTCTTTTTCCTCCTCATCCTCCTTTTGGGTTGGTTGTTTTTATATCTTCCTCCTCCTCCCTCCCCCTTGTCTCCCTCTTTCTCCTCCTCCTTCTCTTTTTGGGTTGAGTATGTTTATCACCTCCTCCTCCTCCTCTTCTTCTTCCTACTCCTTGTCTCCTTTCTCCTCCTCTTTTTGGGTTGAGTGTTTTTATCTCCTCCTCCTCCTCTCCCCTTCTCTTCTCCCTCTTTCTCTTCCTCCTCCTCCTTGTCTCCCTCTTTCTCCTCCTCCTTCTCCTCTTTTGGGTTGAGTGATTTTGCCACCACCTCCTTTTCTTCTTCCTCCTCCTCCTCCTCTTCCTCCTTCTTTTGGTTTGGGTGTTTTTTATCTTTTCCTCCTCCTCCTCCTCCTCCTCCTCCTCCTCCTCCTCCTCCTCCTCCTCCTCCTCCTCTTCTATCACTTCCTTTTTCTCCTCCTCTTCCCCTCCCCATTCCTCTCCCTTTGCCCCTCCTCCTCATCTCCCATTGTTCTTCCTACATACCTTCCACCCATGTTTCCTTGCTTAAACAGAAGCTGGTGAGGCTTAGGGAGCCCTGATAAACTCCAGGCAGCTCCTTCTGCATTATTGATTATCATAAGGAAAGTCATTAGCATTATCGAATCTCCTCGGCGATGACAGTAATCAGTAGCTCCCTGCTAGATTACTTGGAGCAGTTTTGAAAGCTTTATGGCTTATTCCTGATGTAGATAAATGTTTTCAGATTCTGCGCTTTTGACTTTCATGAATAAAAGGGTGATTGGAGAAAGGCTGCATTCATCATTGTGTTTATCGCCCCGAACCAACAAGTGTAATTTATAAACCAATAATACATTTTTTTTACAGTGTGGTACATATGTTGCAAAAGAACGGATTAAATTAATGGAATGCTGAAAACAACAACTGTAGACTAATCCATCCAGACCCTTAAGGAAGTTCTAAGGACTCCAACTGTCATGGAAAATGTTCCTACCACTTTTGTCTCAATCAAAGGAACAACATCGTTCCTGCTAATACCGGGGAGGGGGTGGAGGAATCAGTTAATGCCAGGCAAGAGTTTCCCCTAGCATTCATTGCAAGGATCATTCTGGCACACAGCACACTGTAAATCCATCATCTTATTTCAAGTATTTAGCTAAACGGCTTTTCGCAACCATTTATTATAATAATGGCATTTTTTCCCCTTGTCATATGTCTTTCACTTCCCCCCTCCCCATAAAGCACTTTTAATGTGCTTTTCCCCCTCTCTTTGACAATGGATGCATTTCCATCATTATTATCTTTGTGTATTGCTAGTTTATTCCCTTTTCTTTTGTTTTATATAACTCTATTTCTATCTATTTCTTATCTTTACCTCTACCTGTATCTCTGTATTTCATCTCTATCTGTATCTCTCTTTCTCCTTCTCGTTTTCTCTCTCTCTTTCTCTCTTTCTCTCTCTCTCTCCAAGACTCTCTCTTTCTCTATCTCTCTCTCTTTCTCTTTTTCTCTTTCCCTCTTTCTTTCCATCTATCTCCTAATCTCAATTTTATGTTCAATGTATTTATCTATATTTATTTAGAAGATTTATAGAGCTACCTATTCAGGTCACATTGTTCAATTGGGACAATGGATGAATTTCCATCATTATTATCTTTATTTTGCTATCTTATTCTTTTTTGTTTTTGTTTTATATAACTCTATTTCTACCTCTATCTTACATTCTCTCTCTCTCTCTCTCTCTCTCTCTCTTCTCTTTTTTCCTCTTTTTCTCCCTATCTTTCTCTCTCCCTATCTTTCTCTCTTTCTCTCCCTATCTCTATCTATCTATCTATCTATCTCAATTATTTATATTTATTTCAAAAATTGATAGAGCCACCTATTCACTCATAGTGACTCTAGGCAGCTTTACAAGCAATAAAAATTCAAAATAAAAAAAAATTAAAAACCACCACCCACCATGGTTTCACTCTGGTGACATGATTAAATTGGCCATTTGAGGGGCACCATCACAGAGTGATGGTTTCCCCAGCCCCTCTGGCAAAAACATGTCCTTAGGGCATTCCAAAAGATGGTCAAAGTGGGATCCAGTCCAATTTTTGTAGGGATGATGTCTCAAAGGAAGGAAACACCACCAAGAAGGCCCTTCTTCTGGGTCCTACCAGATGGACCTCTTTAAGGGATGGGATCCACAACATTCCTTGCCACCCTCAAGTTAAAAAAAAAAAAGCATTAAAGTATTGACGTGGACAAGAGATGATGGATAGATGATTTTTTTAATAAATAATTTTTATTAAACTTTTTACAAAATAGAATAGAATAGAATAGAATATACTTTATTTGTATGCCGCCCTTTTCCCTGAGGGGACTCAGGGCAGCTCACAACTCAGGGGGAGGGGAGGACAAACAAGTTATAACATGAAAGACAATACATTGTTAAAAGAAAGCACAACAGCCATACCATTCGGGTGGGGTTAGGGTCTTTAGGCCCAGGCCTGCTGGGACAGCCAGATTTTAAGGGCAGTGCGGAAGGTCTGGAGGGTGGTGAGGGTACGAATCTCCACGGGAGTTCGTTCCAAAGGGTCGGAGCAGCCACCGAGAAGGCTCTCCTCCGGGTAGTCGCTTAATAACAAACAAAACATAAAAAACCCACATTCTATAGCCGTTCTTCCCATCTCTAAGACATCGGTACATCCCATTTTATTTATCGTCATACATACTTTCCATTCATATTACATTTGCAATTTCCTCTTCACATTTATAATTCTTAGATCCTAATATTATATATTCTGCTTTCACTTGTTGTTCCTATTCTCAAACCAATACCACCATTTAGGATAGATGGTTTTTTTAATGTTGCTTTAATTTGCTTGTGCTTTTCCCTCTTTTTAAAAAGCGTAGCAAAGTATAGCGAGCAAGAGACGATGGATGGATGGAGGATTTCTCTCTTTTTTGCCATCGTTCTGATTTGCTCTTCCTTTTCTTTCTCTCACCTCTTTTTCTTCTTTTAGGAAGGTGACATGATTAGAAGTTAGATAGGAAAGAAAGAAAAAGTTGTTTAATAAAGGGTGACATGATCAAAAGCTAGAATAAGGGATAGAGATAAGAGAAGGGGGAATATTAGCCAATACATTTTATATAACAATATGAAAGTAATAACAGGAGAAAATGTGGAATGGTTGAACAATGACCGACTGTAGCCTAATATAAACACCTGGGCACTAGATCGGCCCCCTGCAAACTCTGTTTTTCGAGAATCCCAGCCAAAGTTTCTTTAAAAAAAACTTTTTATTTTGTTTATGCAAACTTCACATCTTTGCAACACATTACACTTCTTTACATATCTGTTGTGATTCTTTAATCTGTACATATGTCTTGCATAGCTGTAACTTTATATATAAATATGGCATTTAATTAACAGACAGACAGGTCCTTGGCAGCAAACTGGCACAGATAAGCCTTGGCAGCAATCCAGCCTACCAAGCTCACAATAATGTTCTCCGACATTAGCTCCTGCGTTGACTTCTGCAAAAGAGGCGTGTGTACAAGCAGTCCTTTTATAGTCTGGAGAGGAACCTAATGACCACCACCTCCTGTAACTGCGCAACTCTTCCTGACGTCTATTAGCTCTTCGGTGCCGGGCATCCAGGAACAACTCACTGCTGGCATCCAGATCACTCTCCCTTGTCTCCTCCCCACTGGTCCAAGGCTCGGGCATCTCCTGGTGGCCAACCAGCCTCTTTGCGCCTTGCTCGGAGTCTGAACCATGCCAGGGTCCTCCACATCCTCCAGAGCCGATAGGGCCCCTCGCTCTGTGTGTGTGTGTGTGTGTGTGTGTGTGTGTGTGTGTGTGTTTGCGCACAGCGCACGCATTTATATTATTTCATACATCTTTTTTTGTTCATTCTATATATAACATTCTATGTATTCTATGTATAATGAGCTTTATTACGTTTGAATTGTTTTGCATTATTTCCTATTATTTATTTTCTACGGTCTATTTTGCATTTCTATCTTTTAATTATTTTCTGGTTTTCTAGTTGTTGTTTTTTTATTTGTTGATCTTTCTTCTTTTCTTTTTTGCTTTCCTGCTTTTTTTCCTCCCTTTCCTCTCGCCAATTATACTATAAATCCCATACGGAGTATATTTAGATTCTTCTTCTCTCTTTTAATTCTTTCGTGAGCTTATCCATCTCTGCACATTCCAATATTTTTTTATTACATTTTCTTCTGTTGGTGTCTAATTATTTTTCCAGTTTTGTGCGAATGTAATTCTCATTGCCGTGATTATGTGTAGAATTAAGTATCTAATATTTTTTTCCCATAATTCCTTTTATAATTCCTAACAGAAATAATTCTGCTTTCGGTTCAATTTGGTGCGTGGTAATCTCCTCCAGCCATCTTTTATTTTTTCCCCAATATTTTTTTCACAGATGTGCACATCCAACACATATGGTAGTATGTTCCTTCTGGTTCATTGCATTCCAAAGAGATAGGTGAGCACATTTTCGCAATTCTCACTGGTGGGAGATGCCATCTGTAGAACATCTTGTACACATTCTCTTTATATGCCGTTGCCATTGCTAATTTGTAATTTATTTCCCAATTTTTTCCCTTTCTGCCCATTCTATAGTATATCCAAAATTTGTTGCCCCTGTTATCATTGTTTCTTTCACAGTTTCTTCTTCCATTTAAAATTTTAATAAATAATGATATTTGTATTTGTATTTGTATTTGTATTTTATTATTTGTATGCTGCCCTTCTCCGGGAGGACTCAGGGCGGCAAACAATTCAAGGGGGAAAAAACGGGGAACATAAAAAGACA
Source organism: Thamnophis elegans (assembly GCF_009769535.1). Taxonomy (NCBI): domain Eukaryota; kingdom Metazoa; phylum Chordata; class Lepidosauria; order Squamata; family Natricidae; genus Thamnophis; species Thamnophis elegans. The sequence continues at coordinate 146,455,846 of NC_045543.1, read as the reverse complement.
AAATACAAATATAAAAGTAAACAATAGTCACACAACCATACACGTCAAGAGGGGAGGGAACTCATCACCCCCAGGCCTGCCGGCACAGCCAGGTTTTGACGGCTTTTCGGAAGGCCTGGAGAGAGGTGAGGGTCCGAATCCCTGCGGGGAGTTCATTCCAGAGGGCTGGAGCTGCCACAGAGAAGGCCCTCCCCCGGGTAATAGCCAGGTGGCACTGGCTGGTATACGGCACCCGGAGGAGGCCAACCCTGTGAGATCTAATGGGTCTGTGGGAGGTAATTGGCAGCAGGCGGTCTCTCAAGTACCCAGATCCAATACCATGAAGGGCTTTATAAGTTACGACTAGCACCTTGAAGCGTATCCGGAGACTGATCGGTAACCAGTGCAGCTCGCGGAGGATAGGTATAACGTGGGTGTACCGAGATGCACCCACAATTGCTCGCACGGCTGCATTCTGGACGAGTTGAAGTCTCCGAATACTCTTCAGGGCTGCCCTTGATAGTTGATATATTTTTAATCAATTTTTCTTCGGTTCCCTGTAGAATTTTATCCAGTTCTTGTGGCTCCTTATAAAATCCCTCCCAGCCGAAGTTTCATGCACTACTCACTGAAGCGCCTGGAATCCCAGGGAGGGAGGAGGGAGGGAGGGAGGGAAGGACTGGAGCTGCTAAACAGGCAGCCAAGCTAAGTGCCTGAAGGACCCATTCCCATCAGTGAACAAGAGTAATTGCTTCAGCGGGCTGTATCCAGGCCAGGGGCCCTAGTTTGAGGATCCCTGATTTAGTGCAATATTTAAAAAGCCAAAAATCCGAATATTTTTTCTGCAGACCACCAAAATTTTCTCACTGCCCACCAGTTGGTGACTCCTGCCTTAAATGACAATTAGGGAAAGGAGACACAAAGACCTCTCAGATGGGTTAAGATCACACAGCAGGATCACAAAGAATTAAAGGGAAAGAAGAATCTGCATATTACTCTGTATTGGATTTATGGTGTAATTGGCTAAAGGAAAAAGGGGGGAGGAGGAAAGCAAAAAAGAAAAGAAGAAAGAGCAACCAAATTGACAAAACAACTACAAAACCAGAAAATGATTAAAAGATAGAAATACGAAATAGACTGCAGCAAATAAATAATAGGAAATGGATGCAAAATGATTCAAATGTAATAAAGGTTTGTGGGAGGTTATCACCCAGCCCTCTCTCAGAAAAATGAAATATCCTAGGAAATATTGAAAAGGCAGAATATTTCTCTGGATTGAAAAGAAAGAAACATGTTTTAAAAGACAGAATAGTTGCCTGTAGCTTCCTGCCCATCCCCACTGTTAATGGGCCGTTAAGAAGGCCAAGCTAGTCCCTTTTACATAATAAAGACTTCTCCATTGCAGCCCCAAGGGGGATGGGAGTAAAGGCATGATAATATTGCCCTTTACTCACTGACCACATGGCATCTGAGAACTCACTAAACCTGGATTCAAAACACAGCCTAGAGAGTTGCCCCAGAAGGGCCCATGGGAGTCTGACAACCAATCAGAATACATTTCTTACACAGGAACAGGAAACAAAGAGGTGGGACTGAACAGGGTATAAAAGCCTAGCAAGCCCCTTCCTCAGCCCTTCTCTTCTTCATCCACCAACATTGAGCATGTGATCACCTTCGTGTTCAGGGCTCAAATCCAACAATAAACCATCTTTCCAAGCAGCCTCCATGTCTCCAGTGTCTTTTTCCCCACTTGGAGCCGAAACCCAGAAGGACAATTCTTTCATCAGGTTTGTTATACATAGAATCTATAGAATGCTATATATGGAATGAGAAAAAAGATGTATGAATAATATAAATGCATATATAGATATATATATAGTATATATATAATGTTATAGTTTTAAAGACTTATATGTAGAGATAAAAGAACCACAACAACATGTAAAAGAAGTGTAACGTGTTGCAAAGATGTGAAGTTTGCATAAACAAAATAAAAAGAAAAAAAAAAAAAGAAAAAAAAGATCACACAGCAGAAGCAGGCCCTAAAATCAGCTGCTCTTTCCTGTTTTGATGGACCTGTTTACCTCTGTTCCACTTGTTCCCATTCACTTGCACTAATTGTGTTGGTGCTTCCATAACAACATCTCATTTAGCAACAGAATGTTGGCCTCCGTTGTGGTTGTACGGCAAGGACTCCTTGCGTGGCTGAGCTATGGGGGACTTCCAATTTGTGTTGTTGTTGCAAGATGGGCATGTTAAATTTCCTATTTAAATGGCATCCACCTTTGCTGATCTCTATCTGGATGTTCTGAAGCCTTCCAATCCACTTGGGGGATTGCCCTCTTTGTGACAGCCCTGAGATCAGGAAGTCATTTAAAAATCGGGAGAACAACAAATAATTGGAAAGAGGGCAGAGAAGAGGTCACGAGCAATCAGGAACTCTAGACCATTGTTCAGTTGCTGTTTGTTATTCCTTGTTCAGCATCTTGTAAAAAAGAATCTGCTTAAGGTGAGTAATGGATTCAGACAAGTAACTATGTGCATAAGTAGGAATTTATATAGGGGATACACAGAATAAACATAATTATATCTGTCTGTCTGTCTCTTTAACTTACTAGTCTGCTTTACTGCTCAGAAATAAAGTTCACTTATTTGTCTGTGTGACAACGTCATAAAATAGTTGAACACTACTAGGACTTTTCGGCAATCTTCAGCCTTCTCTGTATGGCTAAACATACCAAGATCCTAGAGAGAAACAGAACAGATACAGAGAGACAGACAGACAGATAGAGAGAGAGAGAGAGAGAGACAGCGAGAGACAGAGAGAGACAGAGACGAGACAAGATACTGAGAGGCAGAGAGAGACAGAGAGACAGAGAGAGAGACAGAGCAGAGAGACAGGAGAGAGACACACCAGAAAAGAGAGAAACAGAGAAGAGACAGAGGAGACAGAGACAGATAGAGAGAGAGACGAGATAGAGAGAGACAGAGAGAGACAGAGAGAGAGACAGAGAGAGACACACACACGGAGAGATACAGAGAGATGAAGAGAGAGAGAGAGAGAGAGACAGAGATAGAGAGAGACAGAAGAGAGAGAGACAGGAGAGAGCCACACACACAGAGAAAGAAGAACATAGAGAGACAAGAGAGACAGACAGAGATAAGATAGAGACAGAGATAGAGATCGAGACAGAGAGAGACAGAGAGAGAGAGACAGAGAGAACAACCCACGAGATGACATATAGATAGAGAGGAGCGATAGAGATAGACGAGAGAGAAGACATAGAGAGAGACAGAGACAGGAGAGACAGAGAGGAGACACACACACACAGAGAAAGAGAGAAACAGAGAGAGAGACAGATAGAACAGAGACAGATATAGAGAGAGAGACAAGATAGAGAGGAGACAGAGGAGACAGAGAGAGGAGAGAGAAAGAGAGACACAGAGAAGAGAGAGAGAGAAGAGAGAGAGAGACAGAGAGAGAGAAGAGAGAGAGACACACACAGAAAGAGAAGAGAGACACACACAGAGAAGAGAGAGAAACAGAAACAGAGAGAGGAGAGAGAGAGAGACAGAGACAGAGGAGAGAGAAAGAGATAGAGAGAGAGACAGAGAGAGACAGAGAGAGACAGAGAGAGAGAGACAGAGAGAGACACACACGGAGAGAGACAGAGAGACAGAGAGAGAGAGAGAGAGAGAGAGAGACAGAGAGAGAGAGAGAAGAGGAGAGAGAGAGAGAAGGAGGAAGGAAGAAGGGAGTAGAGGAATAATCAATCAATCAGAAATAGAGGAGGAAGGGACATTGAAGCCCTTCCCCTGCTCAACCAGGAGGCCAATTTGAGACAAGTGTGTCCAGTCTCTTCTTAAAAACCTCCAGTGATGAAGCTCCCCAACTTCTGAAATCAAGCTGGTTAATTTCCTCACTGTTAGGAATTTCTCCTTCATTCCAGGTTGCTGCTCTCCTGGATTTCTTTCGTTCATTGTTTCTTATCTTGCCTTCTGATGCTTGGGCCAATAGTTGCCTCCCTCTTCTTTGTGGCAGCTTCTCAAATACTGGAAGACTGCAATCATGTCCCTCCTAGTCTCAATAAGAAGAAGGAAAGGAATGAGAAGGAAAAGAAAAAGGAGGAGGAAGGAGAAGGAAGGGGAAGGAAAAGAGAAAGAAGGAGAAAGAGAGAGGAGAAGGAGGGGGAGGAGAAAAAGAAAAAAGGAGAAGGCTCTGGGTATCTCCTCAAACGTTCTATACAATTATGAAGATGTTTCACTTTAGATTTCCATCTTTTTAATCCTTCTGTTTGAGGTGTAGCAACATCTCCTCAGCTCAGTCTCAAATGCTCCTTCTCAATTTCAGTATCTTTGTAAGGGGATACTTGGGGCAAGGAAGCAACCTCCAAGTGGTGTCCCTGGTAAAAAGCAAATTAATTTTTCACTGGTTAATCCTTCCAACCCTCAATGCAGGAAATGAACCCATGGATTGAGGTCACCTAAACAAATAGTTGTAAGTTGAGGACTACCTATATTTTGATGGGCTCCTCTTCATGAAGACTCCGGGTCCTTCTGTCTTTCGAAAAAGGTGACAAGCAGAAAGATGAATAATGCTCAATCAGTTATTCTGACCTAGATTTCCTGAGACAGTAAAAATCACACGCTTAGTCCCCCAAACCCTCTTTTTATTTAAATGGCTGTGAATTATGGTCATTCGCAGCCCGTAATGAGTCATAAACAGTCTGTAAAGAGTCCGACAGAAGTTTGCCACAGTCTTCCAGGGTAATGTTGATAACCCACCTTTATCTCCCTTGAAATGCTGCAGAGACCTCATTGCCAAAATGCAAGGCCAATGGAGCACAGAGTCAAACAGCGCTTCTCTCGACTTTGAACCGACCAGAACGAACAAAGTTGCTTCCTGCGAAGGCTCATATCCACTTCCTTGTCTTTTATGTCTTATGGGAGGGGCCAATCATCTCCAAGCCTCACTCCCAAGTTTCCGTTTTTGTCTTTTTTTTTTTTTAAATATATTTTATATCATTTTCACATTCCATTTTGCAATCACTTATATACAGGGTATTTGCTATAAGAAAGAAAAAAATAAAATAAAATAAAATAACAAGAAAACACAACTCATCATTCAAACCCCCCTGACACTTCCATCCTCCATACACCCCCTATCACCCCTCCAACTTCCTTTCCTCCCTCTAACACTCCCCTCCTACTTCCCTTTCCCCTCAAACCTTCCTTCTCCACTCCCAACACACCCTCCTTACATTCCCCTTACCCTTCCTTACTCCTCCCTCTTCTTCCCTCTACCTCCCTCCTTGGTGTATGCCTTTATTCAAGTGTTGTTTAATCTGATAAAAAGTAAAATAAACCAAGGAAAAAAATATAAGAAAGAAAAAAGAAAAAAAAAAAAAAAAAAGAAAAAAAACAACCGTATATAAGTACATTCTTGTTCTTATTGAGACTATGTTAACACCCACCCACCCACCCCCACAAATCCCCATCCCTATCCTCCCGACTTCCAGGGCCCACACCTGGCACTGCCTTCTATCTAAAGTATCTTATGTTCGTATGGATTAAAAATAAGTATATTTAAAGGAGAGAAAAAACAAAAAAAAGAAAGAAAAAAAGAGAAAAGAGAAAAAGAAAAAAAGGAAAGAAAAAAGGAAAAAGAACTCTTTGTGTGAGCTCAGCCCCCCATCTTATCTATGCTTAAATAGTATAAGTCATTCTATCTATATTTTATTCTCGTCTCTTACTTCTTTGTTATTTACCCCAACCTCCTGTAGACTCTCCCGTTCCTCTCTCTTACCTTGTATTCAGATAAACATTTATACAAATTTGTGTAGGCATCAATACAGTCTAGCCAAAAATAATCCCTTCCGATAAAATTTAAGCAACGTGGATCCTGCCACATATTCAAAATTACTTTACAGAAGAATAATCAAACTTTCCCTTCTAATAGAATTTAAACAGCGTAATAATCTTTCTTAACCTCATTTTCAAACAGTAATTCAAATAATCTAACCAAACCTTTCCCTTCTTAGTAAAGTTTAAGCAGCA